>NW_024878074.1:0-1997 GCF_018340385.1 Cyprinus carpio
CAGGCATTGTGAACCACAGTAAACCAAAGAAGGGTTTCCCTGTTGCCCAAAAAGCTCCTGATAACACCGCTAAGGATGTTCATCCCCCACCCCAGAACATCCAAATCTGCCACCCGAGGATCCCAAAAAAAAGAACCCCACCCGGGACCAACCTGCCAAAAAATTCACTTAGCTCCAAATATCCAAAAATATGGAATGCTAAGCCCATTAGCCGCTCGAGCTGTAACCATTGAAACCATTTAAGGGGATCCTGACCCACGGTTCAAAATGTTCGGAAACAGCTGGGAATTGTTGTCACCATCGAACCTGTATCCACCAAGCAAGGTAACCAAACACCCCCCATAGGGCAATCACATGTGGACAAGATGAAACAAATTAGAACGAACGATGTGTGGCCATTTTACTTGAGTCCAAATTTCTTCCCCACCCAGGCTGTGACTGCACCTGGTGGAACTATTTTTTTTTCCCACGGTCTGGGGGAACGAGGGCGCTATTCTCAGCTGTGGAGAGGCCAGCAGTAGGCTGGGGAGAGGGCGGGAACCCTCCGTTCCCCATCACAATCACGAGCAAAATGGCCTGGTCGCCGGGATAACGCCTGCATATAACTGGGCCAAAAACGAGGGGGGAACGGGATTATGACGTTTGGAACCGGGCAAAGTTTGGGTGAGCTGATTTAGTTGTTGTTGTTAAGCGTCGCTAAATATTTCTCTTAATTCACCGAAGCCTGACTGTATGACGACCTAGGAACTTCAACCGTTGTCCCACCCCGCACTTCATACTGAAGTCCATATGCAGCGGACAGACTGACTCACGCCTCTTGCCCCCCAGGTATCCTCTCTTGTTCCCACTCCACTGTTTCTCAGCCAACTTCTAACAAACTAATAGTAGGCTGGCTTAATGCACTAGCTAAGCTTCTACCTTTCGGTTTTAGGCACTATCCGCAATATGCTCAACAAATTGGTCAATGCGAGCAAGGTTTTCTGTATTAAGGATGGATCAAGCGGCCCCATTTCTTAACCCTTTTCCAACAGGCCCATAAGCTTAAAGAGAAAACTCCAACAGAGTCTCTCGCTCTTGTTGCTTTCTGGAGAAGAATGCCTCTTGTAACGCTACATATGACTGAGAACAACCATAAAGATCAATACGCAGCTTTAATAGCAATCTTATCAGGGTCCCCACGCTCTAAATCAGAGCTTATACCTGATCTCTTCTCTTTGTTTCCTCCTCCAAGTGGTCAAACAGAAAGAAGGCTTGGTCTGCATTTGACATATAACGTACCCCCTCATGTGACATGCCTGTAGCTTCCTCAACCCATTCGCCACAATACCTTCAAACCTGATTTTCCATTAAACTTTGGGCAACCGCCGATCTCAAGGAACAAAACAAATCGTTCAGGTGCAAAGCGGCACCAGAGGGTTGAGGGGTAACAAGCGGAACAGTGGAGGGTACTAGGCAGGATGGCATCAGGACCAGACAAAACCAACTGGTGCCTTGTACCTGCCGCGAACAGTGCATTATTATCAGCTCTCAGCTCAGCTACCAACTCCCACTCAAGTCTTGCGAATTCATCCTCCATTATTGGATTTTTACCTCTTTTTTTTCCTGACAGGAACACTTACCACAGAGAAGGAAAAGGGACCGCAAATGGAGCTCTTACACAGTACACGGCCGCCCTGTTTCCAAAAAACAAACAAATACAGAATATACAAAGCACACAAAATAAAAAGAAACTCAATGTCTCTGACTCAAACTATGAGTAGAAACCCCTGCCGATGCGCCCGATGTGAAAGTCAGTGGAGACTGAAAATATTACGTCCGCGGGGGAGTGACACAATGATAAATATAGCGAACTAAGCCCGCGATGGGAATTTCACCCAAAGATTTTAATCAACCCACCTTTTAAAAAGGGGAAACACAGGGTTTGTATCACCAATTAATACGATCAAGACAAGGTAACCAAAAAAATCTCTCTCAAGGGGGGGGGGGGGGGCAGGGGG
>NW_024878075.1:0-1712 GCF_018340385.1 Cyprinus carpio
ATGTTATAAAGGCAGAGGAGAAATACAATCATTCAAAAAGTCAATCTCACTAAAATGAACATAATAAACCCTTAAACCTCAAAAGCTTTTCAGCTGAGGGCCACAGAACGCAGGAACCAAACCACACACCTCAGAGTGCAAACTCTTATCACTACACACACAAACTGTATGCCTCTAATTTTGCACACACAGCACCCAGTGTTCTAAACCACCACCAGCACGCTTGAGGAAAAGGAGGGTTCCTGACTGAAGCCCCTGGCATCTAGCAGAAAGAGTTTACAGTTGCTCACACACACACACACACACACACACACAAAATAAAAAAAGAGGATCACGATTAGAATGAAATCACAACTGAATCAAGTCAATATAAACAGCAATAAAAAACAATAAACAAAAATAATACTAACAATACTAGTAATAATAACAATAAGAATAAACCAAAACACTTAACTGGAAACTATAATCTCACACCAACACAATCTCCCAAACAAAGAAACAAAAGAAAAATACCAAAGCAAATTACTAGCAACATCCTTTTCCAACCCACATGCTAACAAACCACTTTACAAATCAGACTAAATAATCAAATAACAACTACAAAAACCGTAGGTTGTAGTATCAACGCGCGATTCCTCGCATTAAATACGGACACAAAAGGCAGAGAGGAAAAAGATCTCAGACACCTTAGAAGGTCACACAACAAACCACCGCCTGAATGCCCACTGTTCTCGCACTCCAATCAGGAGAAGACTCACCCGCTGATAGAACCATGTCAATCACTTGGAACAAACCACTCTAGATCGCCTCGCTGATCTGTTGCTTTTGATCCCGCATGCTAGTAACAAGTTGGTTTACATGTGCTCAGAAATAAATTAAAAAAAAAAACCTATACCCACCTGGGGTTGTGAACTCTGACCAGACAGTTGGTTCCCACAACTTACTGCAACAACAGCTACCGAAGAAATCATTTCAGGAGCACGCAAAGCTGGTGGTATACAGCCGCAGTCAAAATCACTGCACGCTGAAGTAAATGGGAACCCCTGAGTCAATCGGAGGTCACTTATGTCTCAACAAGAATGGAAATACGCTTATTTATAGCCTAATCGAAATGACATCGCCACCCCAACTAAAAAGGAAATTTCTAGGCTAAAAAACTCTAACTAAATAATTAGTATTCATACAAACATGGAGGAGATATCTGGCCGCACCAATACCCCCACATTTTCGCTATTCGCCGCCCGACGATGAATACTTTTTATACATCTGGCGGATTTTAATGCCAGGTCGAAAACCAGGCAACCACAGCACTAGATACCAGACTATTGCCTGTACCCACTTCATACCTTGGTCTTTCTATTGTGCGAGGGAGGTGATGTGGATTTGAATGGTACCCTGCCATCAACCTCCTTGTAATGCCTTCACTCCCCTCGTGATCCTCCTCGAGAGGAGGCTCTGCGGACCCTACTTCCCACCATCACATTAATACCTGGGGGGTACTATAACCTCTGTATACTCTGCCTCCTCTTGAGCATCATCTGCAAAGTTTGGTCCCTCCGCAACTCCTACGTTCCCCAACTGGTGGTACTCGACTCTGCCCCCCTCGCCCTGAGGGGTCCAGGCACCACTACAAACCACCTCCAGTCTCCTTCTTCCTCAGTAAGTGCTATTGGCTCCAACATTCACACTTAGGGGGGTCAACCAAAGGACTT
>NW_024878076.1:0-1923 GCF_018340385.1 Cyprinus carpio
ACACTAGCACAATATTGTCCAATTATTGTTATCAACAAAATCCCAGAAAATAGATATGGACAAACAGTTTATTTCAGTCAGTGTGTATCAGGCCTCAGAGAGGCAATGCATTAAAAAATAAAAAAATGAAGGCGTTATACAGATAGACATCCATGTCTATTTTTAAAGTCAATATATAATCAAAAAGTACCTATTTAATTTCTTAGCTATTCTAAAGATAAACAAGCAATGTACACTCACTGGCCACTTTGTTAGGGACACCTTTCTAGTACCGGGTTGGGCTTTTGTAATTCATAGTGGGATAGATTCAACAAGGTGTTGGAAACATTCCTCAGAGATTTTGTCCATATTGAATGAGAGCATCACGAAGTTGCTGCAGATTTGTCGGCTGCATATCCATGATGCGACCTCCTGCCACCACATCCCAAAGCTGCTCTATTGGACTGAGATCTGGTGATTGGAGGCCATTTGAGTAAAGTGAACTCATTGTCATGTTCAAGAAACCAGTCTGAGATGATTTGAGCTTTGTGACATAGGGCATTATCCTGCTGAAAGTAGCCATCAGAAGATGGGTAACTGTAGTCATAAAGGGATGGACATGGTCAGCAACAATACTCAGGTAGGCTGTGGCGTTTAAAAATGCTCAATTGTACTAAGGCCCAAAGTGTGCCAAGAAAATACACCATTACACCACCACCAGCAGCCTAAACCATTGAGACAAGGCAGATGGATCCATGCTTTCATGTTCTTTATGCCAAATTTGACCCTACCATCTGAATGTTGCAGCAGAAATCAGACCACTGACCAGGCAATGTTTTTCCAATCTTCTTTTTCCAATTTTGGTGAGACTGTGCGAACTGTAGCCCCTGTTTTCTGTTCTTAGCTGACAGGAGCAGCACCCGGTGTGTGGTCTTCTGCTGCTGTAGCCCATTTGCTTCAGGGTTCGACATGTTGTGTGTTCAGAGTGATCAGTGGTCTTCAGATCGTGTTTTGTCAGTGCTTCTTGCAGAATGAGAAATGTTAGTAACAATAAAGACATACTAATTTTAATAACTTGAGAAGTTTTGTAAATCTTAAATTCTTATGACAGTTTTTCTCATTTGCTCCAGACACTAAAATTCATTATATCACCAACATAACATTTCAAAATATTTCTCAGAACTATTAACACTATTCTTGTTTTCACAACTCTGTCAGCATTAAGCACGCTGTTTCTGTTCTGTAGCATTCACAAACCATCAATGCCACCAAAACCAGCAGTTCTCTTCACTGTTATGCATTTGCACAATCTGGTCAGAAGCACGGTATGTGTAAAAATAATCCTGTTCTGTGGTGTTCACAAACAATCAAAGTTACATACTAAATGTAATTGTTTTTTGTAGATTATAGTAGCATTTTGTTCCAAAGTGAAAATGCTAATAACTCAAAAAGCATTAAAAGCGTAACGAACATCAAACCTGATTGACACAAGTAAGAGATCATGGTTCATTTAGTTTTACTGTGACACTGAAAGAATGTTTGAGAAAGAAGCTCCAGAGTATTTTAAAAGGCACTGTTTCTTTATTAAAAAAGAAAAAAAGGAAACATGAACAGTTCAAAATAAGAAAAACCTACAAACATCTGCTACAAACAGTGAACAAGTCAGAAGACTTAAATTAAGAAATGAAGAATATACGTTTATAAATTACAATGTGGATTCATGTAGTTATAATTTGTGAAGCAAACAAACATCACAGAGGTACAGCTTTCAAATGAGACTTATATTAGGGCTGAACTGCTTTTTGATAGTGTATATAGGCTATGTATTGTTATGCTAAAAACATACACAGGGCGCAAACTATTATTTTTGAGGGGGCACAAGTTGGGGGGTTTTATTAAACCACAGCAGCCACTACAGCACTTTTGTTTTTTTTAATTTTCCTT
>NW_024878077.1:0-1866 GCF_018340385.1 Cyprinus carpio
CCAAGAGCGTATAGTAAATAGAGAGACGGGAAATCCGTTCATTCTTCCAAATTATATATTACATTTCTGTACAGGTACTGGAAACAAATAGATACTTCGGTTCTACAAACACTGTTAAACATAAAACTTTTATGGTGGGTTGAAAGAGTATTTATTTTAACTTTATTTAAGTTT
Organism: Cyprinus carpio; assembly: GCF_018340385.1. Classification (NCBI taxonomy): domain Eukaryota; kingdom Metazoa; phylum Chordata; class Actinopteri; order Cypriniformes; family Cyprinidae; genus Cyprinus; species Cyprinus carpio. The sequence continues at coordinate 175 of NW_024878077.1, forward strand.
GTCATAAGTTTGTTGCTTGCGATTGACAGCGTGAGAGCTCGCCATTATATGCAATGCATCAAAATACGTTGCAGAAAGTTGGAATCAATAAGAGTTGATGTTGGTTCAGAGTTATGAATTATCTTGACTTACATATTTGATCATTTAACCCACTGTGATATGTCTATTAACAGCGAGTTATAACTAAGTACTAGCATAGGCTATGCTCCAAACCCATTTAATATTTTTTTTTCCCTCAGAGATGACATTTGTATGGTATTTACAAGATAATAAAATCATCGATATCAATTATACTAAAATAAATAGTTTAAATCCTTAAGCGTAGGTAGGTAAAACTGCATTCCTGGGAATGTGCAGAGAAGGACAGGCTGTTGAATCTACAATCCTCATAAAGGTTGCCAGGTCTTATGTTTTTGATACTTAATGGCCATGTTTGAGGTATCCCAGAGCGCTGACCCTTTTGGAGAATGTCCTGCATTGGTGCACTTGAGGGATATATGGACACAGACCTGGAAAGAGCTTTGCTGTCACCAGATACCTGCACAATTGCATAAGCAACATGGCACACATATGGAGTTCTATGTGGCATGGCCGCGCTGGTGTGGGCAACAGAGTGGTGATCCCCAGATGTTGTGGCTGGGAAGAATCACGGATCAAATTCTCCAACCCAAAGGCCAATATACAGGATTCGGGTGCACCACCTTCAATAGTTTTTTCAATTAGCCATTTGTAATTAGTTAGACAGCTATTTCTAAAATGTATCTTATGGAAAGAAACATTAGTGAATGTGAATTGTATGTTTTATTCCCTGTTGCCTCTACAATTGTGCACTTTACTTCTATTTATTTTAGTTATGGTTAGACATTAAAATAAAGACAAATTCAGAAAAGTTCAATATTATACATCATTTATTACAAATATTTACAAGGACCAGATTACAGTACAAGACTCACCTGTGGAGGAATGTCTCCTCTTTGCAATGTGGAATGCCTGCACAAGTTCTGCTACAGTGGATAATTGCTTGGCAGTACAGCAGCAAGCAAACCTACCTCAAGCGCTTTGGGTCATTGGACCTGTTCAGCTATCACTTCCAGCATGCACTCATCGTAACAATTACAAAAAATGTATTACTACAGACACATCTACCAATACTGTGAATGAAGTAGAATATGGCTATGTATAAGTGTGTAGTTACAGTTTGTACATTTGTAAATAAATACAATAGCTACTTTAGTGCGTGTAATTGCATGACCGTAGATGCATACCTGAAGTTGATGAACTTCTTCACTGCCGTCAAGCCACGATTGCTATAAGTGCCTGATGAGCTGATGAACTTGTAATCACATATCAGAGTGAAGCAAAAATCACAATCTCAGAGCAAATGAAAATCAAGTGACTACAATTGTTCAATCACAAGCGGGTGCAACCTCTGATGTGTTGCCAGAGCCAGCTTTTTATAATTTTTATATAATATAATTTTATTATCTTTTCTGCTTAATTTGACACTTTAGAAAGTGAATAAAGTGGGATAGTTGCAGTTCAGAGGGGTTAGTGATATCTTTTATATTTATCTAAGCTACTAAAAGATTTAAGACTAATCTATACTGATTTATTTTTTATTTACTTTTTGATAAACTGACAGTAATGAAAGGCCCATGGACAGGATACCACATTTGGTAAGGCAAATACAAA
>NW_024878078.1:0-2472 GCF_018340385.1 Cyprinus carpio
TCTAAAGTACCTGTAAAAAGTACCCAGCAGTGTGTTCGACAAATGCCTGACTTAATAAAAGTCATTCCCACTGACTTCTGCTTGATGTTATTTTGTTTATCTATGCATTTATAGCATTGTGTGTCTATTGACAGCATCATTACTAATGATACAAAGTTGTTTTGTATTTTAAAGTTAGAAAAATTTAGGTAACAGCAGGCCACTGTGAGTTCACCTTGCCTAACATTAAGCCTCTAAAGCCCACTGTTGTAATCTTAAAACATCAGTTTAGCTCTCTGAAAGCAAATAAATCTGCATTTTAAACAAAAACTAATAGGTCTAAATACAAGTTCAGTCTTGTTATGCTATTGATGGTAGATTTTGGTAAAAAAAAAAAAAAAATAAAAAAAAAAAAAAATACAAAAAAAAACCTTTGTTTAACTACAAGTGACCTTAACACAGTTCGGAGGGTTTGCCCTTAAACACATCATCGTGTTTTACTAAACTAGATAAATTAACATTTAAGTTAGTGAAAAAAATGCCTAAAATATTATACAATGCCTAAATATAAACAGCTTCTTTGTTACAATTCTTAGTTTCAACCCAAATTTTATGATAATAAAATAATATCTAGTATAATTAAGGACTATTTGTATCATTTCATTTATAAAATACACTTAAATGGACACGCTTTTCTTTTTCTGGGCTTTGCTTTGCACTTATCAAATATCTGCTTGCTGCAAGAGAGGGGCCAGGTGATAAATGCTTTCTGGAATGTGGAGGCATTAGTGCCATTAGCATATAAATAGGGGGGACATAATCAGCTTACCATAACTGTGTGGCTGAATTGTGGGAATTCTTTTAAAAAACATGTTTTGATTGGGATTGATTTGCTGGTAGAATAAGTAGCTTAAAATATTTTATTTTTTTTTTTTTTTTTTTTTTTTTTTTAATAATGCACTAGCCAGGAAGAGAGACCATCATACACATTGTAGATGCCAAACAAAACACACTGCATTCATTCATTCATTCATTCATTCCATAATTGAACATGACTCTTAACAAAAGCAAAACAAAGTAAATGTTAAAGTTTTCATGAATTTCATCAGATTTTGAAAATAATCTAAACACACACACGTATAAATATATCAATTCACTAACCATCACACAATAATAAGCATAAAAATAATATTTTAATAAAAATGTAATATATATATATATATTACACACACACACACACACACACAGTACACATATATATATCTATATATATTATAATATCTATATTATATATAATATCTATATATATAGAGAGATATAGAATAGTAATAATATATATATATGTACATACTACAAATACTGTAGTAAAATGTAATTTATTCATTTTAATGTGATTTGTTCAAAAAAACAATTGTTTAAACAGCATCTGTAATTTTTACAAAACACCGGTCGTCCTAATACAGCTGAATTTACCATGACATAGTTTGAGATAAAAGACTGGAACATTTTTTTTTTTTTTTTTTTTTTTTAACAATCAAACTGACATAATAAATTTCCCTGTCCACAGCATCTGTGTGTTGATGCAAAGGTATCTTATTGAAACCAATGATATACCCTGCACATGGAAAAACTGCACTAAATGGGCAAACTAAAAATTGACGCCAAGTGTAAGCTGTAAACCGATATTAAGAATTTTTACTTACAAATACTGTTGTTAAAATGTAATTTAAGTCATTTTAATGTGATTTTTTTTTCTAGCTATTTTTACATCATCTGCTGCATAGTTAGTAAAATATGCTACACATATCAAACTAAATAGCTTTTGACAGAAAAAATAAATAAGTTGTGTTTCATTAATCTCAGAAATAAAAACTATGAAAAGTTGTGAACAAAATCAGTTCATTTAGATATTTCCATGTTTAGGTCACCATTTTGTTCACTATTGCATGGCCATTTCTACACAGACTAAACTGTAGATGCTAAACGTACACAGCAACAGGTCTGTGCATATAGTAGTGATTTCACTAGACTAAAGCACACTGGTTCCTGTTAGATGGTGAAGTGCGATGATGGTTGACATTACATTTAACAATATTTCACATTCTCACTATCTCTGAATGCAATGGCAATATTGATAAACACTAAAATACCTGTTCTTGACATTCAACATACACTATAAAAAGATTTTGGGGTAAAAACAAAACCCTATTAATACTGCCAGTGAACAGTTCAAATGTAATTTAAGTCAATCTTAGGTAAAGTAATATACTAATATACATATTAGTCAAAATTGTGTATAAAGACAGATACTGTGTGTAACTCATATGTCATTATTACATTCAGAAATAATGTAAAAAATGGCTAAATAGAATTAAACTTAGTAGGCTTCTGATGGCAAAATCAGCCAAACAGGCGTCGCACTTCACCATCTAACTGGGGACAAACAAAATCACTTCTGTGTCCATTTCCACACTGCTTAAACTAAGCAAGACT
>NW_024878079.1:0-1881 GCF_018340385.1 Cyprinus carpio
CACTTTAGACATCCTACTAACTATAAGTAACTTTTCAACTTCAGGTCAACTAACTCTGTCAGGTTAGGTGTTCAGGTTAGGAGAATAAGTTGAATTGTAGTTGCCAGGTTACTTATAGACAGTAGAATGTCTGTTGGGGAGACCAACACAATAAGGTTTTAGCAGCGATTAAGCAAACAGTCTACTAATTCTCTAATGACAGGTTAGTAGACATGTAGTTGAAAAGTTACTTATAGTTAGTAGAATGTCTAAAGTGGACTATCGAAATAGAGTGTTACACATTATTGTAAAGGAAAAAAGTGCTTATGTATATAAAATATTGTGTAATCATGTGTTAGTTTTTTGTTTTTTTAAAGGTCACCTACTTTTCACATAAACATCAACATGGTCTTGTATTTGACAGGCTATACTTCTTATTGCAGTACAAGCATTCTGTCAGTGAACCAGTGGATACAGGCTGGTCACTTCCCAAGATTCTGAACCACAAGAAGAAGAAAAAAAGACATAAACATTAACAGATAGTAGGGCTATTTTCTTTTTGTGAAAAAAATAATAATTTTGGGTAAACTCCTAAACTTTTTTAAACCTACCTGCACATCTATATCTTTCCTGGAGTGGCCTGATATATATATGACAGCCTCGCCCAATCATGACCTGACTCACTTAAGAGGTACTCAGGGCATTAAAGCCATCGCCTGGATAGGTATTGTCTCTACATTTTGAACGGTTGATCCTCTGGATCGCAAGAGCTGGAAACCGCTACACTCTTTCAGGATGGGGAAATGCTGAAAAGATGGTCTGAAAATCCTGGGTGTGGGAGTTGGGTGCAGTATTTGTCTAAACAAAGATAAAATATAAAAAGACATGCAACTTAAAATCTGATTACATAGACGTAAAATATAAGCAGATATATATATTTTTTATTGACTTACCTGAAAGGTTATCCTCTTTTCCTATCCCTGACCTCTCTAGTTTGTTTTTCACTGAGGGACTTGGGACCTCACATTCCTTTCTTTTGGATAGGCAAAAAAAACGATGGGTGTAGGACACACTTTTAGATTTTTTTGCTGAAGGTCCGCAGTGTTGGGACGTTTAGGCATACGCCCCGGAATTTGAGTATGGTGCAAACAATCGTAAAACTTCTGCTGCAATAAATGGGACATAAAATATGAAATGTATATGTTAGTCTTTGGTATTTTAATAAATTGACTTTAGTGCTATATAAGGTTGCCAGCTGACTAGTATGCAAACACATGGGAGTGAGGGATGGGGATCATGCGAGCTGCGTTCAACGTTCAAATTCGGTCAACTCTGAAAAAGCGATTTCGTATGACGTGACCAATAAAAGATCGATAGGCCTACATCCGACATGTCCTTTAAGTTACCTGAAATAAATTAATACCACATTTTTTCCAGTAAGTGGAGATGCAGGTGTGATATCATTAATGGTTTGGATCGACTATTTCGAATTTTTTGGTAATATTTGCAGCTTAAAGTCTAGTAAGTGATGTGACCGCAGGTTCACCCCGTTTTTTGGGGGGCCAAAACGAGCACTTTTCGACACTCTACGTAAGAGTGTGATCGTCAAATAACGTTACACTCCACACAGTCTTGACCCCGCGGTGAAAGCTGGCAACCCAAAGCCTAACCGTTTGACGAAAGACCCCTTGTCTCTTTCTTGCCAACTTACCCCGTGTCCCACCACTTCGATCCGGGGGGCGTCATTCTTAAGCTGGACGATGGCCTCTCTGAATCTGAAGGGGCAGCATTTGCACTTCGCTCTAGTGCTTGGGCAGCTTCTCGGAGAAGCTGTGGAACTGTCTTGTCCATATTCTCTTCCTTGAATCCTCTTGAGTCTGGTCTTTGAGTCTCTTGACCTTC
>NW_024878080.1:0-1951 GCF_018340385.1 Cyprinus carpio
TTTCCAAAAAATGTTAGAAACTAATTTTGTTTATGCATGCTTCTCTGAGATTTTTTATCTTTTGTTAATGTTTTATTTATTCATTTATTATTTTGTTAGTTTATATAAACCTTAATATTATTTTCTTTGTGATTAAGATTATTATGCCTGATCATTTATACTTTAAATAATAAACTTTAGGAATTATCTTACACTGTATTATATGAATGACTGTATGTTTACATACCATTTGCTAATGCGCCAGAAAAAAAATATACCGCTTTTTTACCATCCTCAGAAGCACTAGCGATTAGCTATAGCCCGTCAATTTCCAATCTTATATATCCTTTTTTTCTTAGGCGATAGATGAAAACCCATAGATGCGAGGAGAGAACCTCCTATAAAATCTGGACATATGCAGAACCAGTGCAGCTTAGATGCTAGTTTTACTTACCGGTATTCTAAGGGCTAGCACTTGAGGAACCAAGGTTTATCGAGGTCTACGATATTAAGTGGAAGAAACTAGGGAGAGATAGAGGGGAGTTATAATGAGTGTTCTATGTATTTTAGAATAACTGTACAAACAATCTCTGAACAAGCATAGCTTACAGTTAGAATCCCAAACATTTAATACTAATGAGTTGGTATAAAAATTATATATGTGTTGAGATTTAAAAGAGAATTGTCAATAGCATCAACAAATGCTTATTATAATATAATATAATTGGAAACCATATATGTTCCCTAAATGACATATATACTCATTTTTGTTCACATTTTTCTATATTATTTTACCTGGTAATCCACAAGACCAATGCTTGAGAGCCAGTGTAGTAAATTTTATCTCATTTACATTACTGTGAGCTGACTGGTGTAGTTACAATGAGTATACAAGTGGTATACAATGGTTTAACATTTAATTTTTTGGTATTTGTCAGACAGATGACTTACAGTGCATTCAGGCTATACATACAGCTGTTCTCTTGGAATTGAACTCGAAAACCTTTTGCACAGTTAACAAAATGCTCTAATCACTGAGCCACAGAAAACCCTTTCAGCAAGAGTTGTAGGAAACATCTTTATTTTCATAAAATAAGTAAACTGAAAACAAACTAAAAACAAAACAGTGACATTTTTTCCCCTGCAGGAAAATGACAGCTGCAGATGCGAGAATTGCAAACCTTTACAGATTAAAATTACAAAGGGGGTGGGAAATCACACAAAAAATATTTGTATTAAATTAGAATGGAGTTTTTCAGCATTTACATTAATCTTCTTCATTGATCTTTCACGTTTATATAGCACATTAAATATAGTTAACATTTACTACTAAAAAAAACAAAGATTAATATCATTAGCCTTTAAAAAAACTGCAGCGGATCTAATCTATTAAACAGTGGCAAAGTAAACAAGCTTTTAGATATTTTAAGAGAAAGACAAAGGTATTTAATCTGTTGATTTGGTTATGAAAAACGTTTATTCTTGCTAGCCTTTTTAACTCCATCTGACCGTCAAAGTAACATTAGCGTGTTAAGCAATATGCACCATTAAAGTTTTGTCGTGGCTACATTAAGGCAGTAAATACGGTGTTCACATGGAAATCATCGTTGTGTGAGCTTCCCTTACGGCACGACCCCAGAGTCTCTGCTGGGTAACATCGGACGGAAAAAAAGTAAAATGACCATCTTCGCTTTGACCACTTGTGGTTGCATCTCGGGACAAAACAAAACACCATTATCGACCTACAGTCTCTCCACAGAAATAAAGAACTGGTAATCGGGTTTCCTTTAATATCACAGAATTCTGTGTACAACAATTTTACTACAATTTGAAAAGACTAAATATATAATTTGAAAAGACTAAATATATAACTTTATGTATATTAACTGAAAGGTAAACTTCTAAGAACGTGAGGCTAGTGAGAGATTTCCTGTTTGTCATGATGACGCCTAAAGTCCTCGCCAAAGGATGT
>NW_024878081.1:0-510 GCF_018340385.1 Cyprinus carpio
CATAGGAATATAATAGAGTAGTGCAGCTTTAGTTTATGAGATTAATTGTCGTAAGTTCTGGTATGCTTGGAATATGTGAGAAACAAAAATGGGACGGCTGAGAGGGGTGTTTATTAGAAAGGATGTTGGCGTATTCGGCTAGGAAGAAGAGTGCGAAGGGTCCTCCTGCATATTCTACGCCACGTTTGGTCCTTTTCGTAGTTGCATATAATCTAGTACTTCGTTCCCAATTAGTGTTAGGAAGGCTACTGCTAGGCACAGGTACGATATAGGCTAGAGGGTTGATTAGGTGAGTTATTAGGATGTTTAGCATAAACTGGGAAGAGGATTTGAACCTCTGGGTAAAAGGGCTTAGGCCTTTCGCAATTTACCATGCTCTGCCACCCCAGTATGTCCTTATTTTGGCCAGCTGGGATTTTTGGCTCTCCCTTTATTTTATTTATTTGTTTTCATAAATTAGGGGTGGGGCGTGCTTTAAGTATAGGCCCCTCTTTTCCGATCCTTTCGTAC
>NW_024878082.1:0-1842 GCF_018340385.1 Cyprinus carpio
TTAATGTTAAGCAAGAACAAAAAGCAGGAGAGAGGGTATTCACTGCACTCTTGCTGAGGTTGTTCATAACTTTGTTATGAATCGATTTATATTTAATTTATACATGGTGAAGTCAGTGTTTTATTTTTATGTTTGATTACTAAGCCAAATTTCTGTGTAGGCTGATATGCACTAAATTGTTTATTTATTTTTTTTTATTTTTTTCTATTGTATATGTCCTATTGCTTGTAATTTTCTTTCTTTTTGTATTATTGGCTGGTTTAGCTCACTGTTTTTATTGACAGTGGTGAAACTGCTCTTGAAAGAACAGGTTAAAAGGGGTTATGAAGCATTTTAGGATTTTTTATAAACACACAGACAGGTGCCCCCTGACGAAGTTTCCTTTTGCTTAGGCCCCCCAAAGTCTAGGATTGGCACTGTGCAGTGCACCAAAGACAGTGCTGTTTGAAACTGTCCCTGATCCTACTGTCACAAACATGCAACCAATCCCAGTCAATTTGCGGGATGGAGATTTTCATATCATTAATAAAAAGCATTTCTAGCTAAGGATGTTGATTTTTACACTGAAGCTGTCTGAAGTGGTGAACAGGTTTGTGTAACATTAATAACACATTATTAGCGTATTTTGATAAAATAATCAAGCCAAAGACTAATGATATATCAAGTACTGTTTTCTGCTCAAACGTTGAGGAGCAAATTTCAAAAATCAAATCTTTCATATCATGTACATCATATTTAAATGTTTATTAAAAAATAATTTAAAAGTGGATGATATTTCATTAATGTTTCATTTGTACAATTGCCAGTTATATTTCTGCTGTTTTGTTAAATACTAAATCTTGAATTATATATATATATATATATATATATTAACCTTATAAACCATATATACACATATGCATATATACACCAAATACACAAAATATATAGTTATTCATATTTATTTATATATATATTATTATATATATATATATATATATATATATATATATATATTTAAGCAACCAATATCATATGACACCCCTAATTTATTTTTTAAATGTCATATGACCCTTTTAAGCAAGCGTTAATGTATTACAGGAGAGTTCACCCCAAAATGTCAATTCTATCATCATTTACTCTCCCTCATGTCAGTCTAAAACATGCATTACATTTTGCATGCAGAAATAGCTTCTTCAGTAACAATGTAAAACCTGAAAGAAATTAAGAAACACCCTTAACATATTTTCATATAATTATAATTTGTTTATAAGAGGGTCTGAACCACTTGCCACAGGTATCACCAGAGTGCTTCCCAAATCATCTCCATTAAAAAACAAAACAATGAGGGAGTTGCAGAAACACACATTGCTTTGTTGGAAAAATGTATCTCCCAGAAAGCTCTTGCTAGTACATGTTAGTTAACTAATCCAGGAATTAAGACTTCTGTGGTTGTAAGATTGTAATGATGAGCTTTACCTTCATTTTGGTGCCGCTTGGTTCTGGCTTGCGTTTATTGCCGCCTTGCTTCACCTTGAGTGACAGATGATATCAAGAGAGAGGAGAATGTTACATGGCAACTTTCTCTGCTGGCAAGCCTTGTGTTTTTAAATTATTCAAATTATAATTACTAATTCATCTTTGTAAGAATTACTTAATGTGATGAGTAAAATGAACCATTCAGCACTGCATTAAAAACTCAAATATACTATCTTTTAAACAAAACTATCGGCCATGTTGTTTAAAGTTCTTCATTGTCTTTTCCCAGAAATCAATGCAATTTGATCTATCTATCTATCTATCTATACACACACACTACATTTGTGAATGATAAAATTGTCAAGAAAAAGTGGCAATTGTGAG
>NW_024878083.1:0-4169 GCF_018340385.1 Cyprinus carpio
CATATCTTAGATTTGACCAATGTAATAGGTGGCAGTATCGATTTATATAATATGAATTATGTGTTATATTATTCAAAAAGAAATTTTACTAGTTTACTTTGCATCAGGCATTAAAGTGGTAGCCTATTTTTAGTGAGCTAGGCTACATGGATTTATATGCAAAATGTCAATATTCTCATATATTAGGCCTATATTTTAATTTATATTTTCAAATTCTTTTAATAAAACAACATGCATTTTTGTTATTCGTTACCTGTCCTTTATTTTGACAGACAACTAGCAGGAAAATATATTTGTCTGTAGAAATTGTTGCGTGTTTTATAAATTATTTTTCTTTATTTTAGTAAAACGTGAGGCACTGTATAATTTCGTTTCCCATTATTTAGGCCTAATTAAAACAAAGAAACGAATAAATTAAACCTGCACGATTTAGCTAAATCATTGAAATTCTAAGAATGGACGGATTGTTTAAACGTCCTCACGATTAAACTCAAGTTCTCTCGTATAATCACCAAAGTGCAAATGATGTAAAAAAGATGATTCATTTAGATAGACACTCCATGCTGATTTTTTATTAAGGGAGCCGCCGTGATTACTTGCTTACATATGATTTAAGTGTTCAAAAAATAATGGCGCCGCATGTAAAAGCAGTATTTAACATGTCTCGTGGGCAAGATTTGCGAGAGACCTGGTCGGTGATTTGTGTGCTGGTGAGTGCACACCCGCGCAGCCATTATTCTATTGTTTTATCTCAGTACAAATCTGGTTTGGTTTTATTTTGGATACTTGCAGTAAAAAATAATTTACGTTTGTAATGCATATGCAAAATGTGCGAAAAAAAAATTATTCATATTTAAGGTGTTTGTGCGGAAAAAGTATTTAATGCAGTATGTCAGGACAGGAGTAGGCGCCCCTCTAGATGCACTGTAATTTTTCTGATAATCGTAATAACTTAAAATGCGGTGTTCTCATACATGAGAAATTATCTACAGAAAGCGTGAAATGTCTTTAAACAAAAGAAATCAGAAAGATTAAGGCATTACGTTAATCTTTAAAGGTGTATTTCTCTTTAAATGTACGTTCATGTGGAGCGCAGTCAAGCACCTGTGCATTTCATCTTGCAGCCGAAAAAGAAAACATTGGTTGATTAATTAAAGAATTAAACTGTATCCTTTTTTACAATTATTGGGCTACTTCTGCAATGCATGTGCGTGGAGCCGCGAAATAATATTATTAAGGCCTCTTTGTGATTATAGAGGTAAATGTAGGACAATCCTGCGATTAGTTGAAATCAAAGACAAATCCGAAAGACTAGTAAACTGACCGAAATAAATCTTGACATGGGCGGCAGACCTATTAAAATAGCTCTAGACATCTCTGGTAAGAGTTTGTAAAAGTATTTGATACTGACGGTTTTGCATATATTCATCTTCAGAAGTTCTGTTGTGGTGTGATTCTTTTGTGATTTTTCTGAGATTGCACAGATACCTCGGCGGTCCCCCCCCCCCCTGTCAATAGGAGGGAGTGCTCGTAACACAGATATTGTGATCCGAAATAACACAAATCTAACAAAAATTAACGAAAAATTGAAATAAAATTGATTCCCTTTCTTGTTATTTATTTTTTTTCTGTCTCCGAGGGACAGGCCACCCCCTGCAGATATTGTGTGCTCTAGGTTGGCATTGTGTGTAAATAGGATCAAAATAAATCCAATAAAAAAAGAATTTAAATAAAATAAATAATAATAATAACTACTAATTAATAAATCTCCAAAATACTCCAAAACCTATTTTTGTCCTGTTGTAAAGCTATGTGTCAGTCCCAAGTTCTAAAAATAATAAGCCTACTCCGCTGTACCATCAGTCCGGATATACTGATGTCTGGAACTCTGTGTCAGGGCTTTAGAAAATACCTAAATGACCAGATGGTATCTCAATATAGGTCTGCAAGTAGGCTACAATCTGTTGAGAGTATTATATTTCCGAGTCTAAAAAAATTATTGTTTAGCCGAATCAATACAAAATAAACATACCGTCAAACAGTTTTGCTGAATTATTATTTTTTTTGCGTGATTAAGGCAACTTCCTCTGGAAGAGTATCATACACATCTAATCTTCCGAACTATACATAGTCAACATTTGAATGGGGTCATCCATATTATTGTTCTTCACAAGTTGCTATAATACACAACAAATTATGACCAATTGGATAATTAATCATTATTTTACGAAAATCATTGTTATTTGTGAACGGAACGCTTAGGCGGAAGGTTTTAAGATCAAGCGGAATCCTCCATCAGCTGCTCCTCGCTTCACAGCGCCACTTCTGACTCAGCTTAACTGACCCAGCTTTCAAAGTCCCAAGTAGCAAGACAGAAAAAACATTCAGTCTACCTGGAGGAAGACGTATTTCATTGTAAGCTAATGCTGTTAAATAGAGAGAGAGAGAGAGAGAGAGAGAGAGAGAGAGAGAGAGAGATAAAAAACCCGTGGTTGGCTACTTTCCCTAAACTTGGTGCTCATTATTGAAGTGAAGAAGCAATCCAAACACCAGAAACAGAAAGCTCTCAGTGTTCTTTCATTGAAAAGTATGCATTTGTTTAATCACAGGCTACAAGGGTTGAAATAATGTTTTAGTTCAAAACTTTAGAAGTGCCATTACTTAAAAAAAATGCTTTATTGGCTAACGCTTTCATAGACCTTCAGTTGTTATGCTTTTAAAATCCCATAACATTTGTAATTTCTCTCACAGTATTTTCACATCCTAAATCACTCAACCTTTTAAAAAGTCACAATTCTATAACGGTCAAACTTACTCCATGAAAATGGCACTTTCACCAACATTGTTTATTTTTGCACTGTTTAAAGAATAATAGAAGCTACATACATAGGTGAAGCAAAAACAAATATGAATAATATTTAGATCGGGTTCCTTTATTTTTTCCCTTATTTTCTTAAAGAATAAACACTTATTTTTCTACAAGAATAAACATGATAACATATTATTAATTCATAGAAATAATTTAACAATTAAAACCCGTTAACACAATATTAATTCCTTATAAATAATTTATGCATTTTTAAACCATTTTTTTTAAAAACTTGAACTTCAATACTATTACAAACTGACTTTAAAAATCTCAAGGAGTTTATAAGTTAAAATGGGTAAAATGTCACAGTGCATGTTAAATAGCCTGAAATGAACTTGTGTTAACAATATAACCAGAACTAACAATATAATTCGAATATAATTGATTTTTTTTTTTAAAATGAACAATTCCTGTGGCAAAATGGGACAGCAACCTTTATATCAAACATTTTTTAAATGATACACCACAGCTGAGCCTTGGCGAGGCAGGTTGGCGTCTTGAAGTGAATGTGCTGCACAAAGTCATTTTCAGATGCAATGAAAATAAAAAATAAAAAACCCTGGATAGCCTAGATTGAGCCCAGACTCTGTTCCACAAGTATATAATAATTATAATTACCCCACGGTAACAGAATTTTAAGCCGATTAATCGCCTATTTTCGTTTGCTGCATGTTATTTTATTTATTTATTTATTTATTAATTTTTTAAAACAGAATAAAAATAAATTAAGTTTGTGAGAGGAAAAAAAAAAATATATAAGTCATCATACATAAGATGCATTTTATTACATTCAGGAAATAATAATGACTGGCCTAATAATGTTATAATGTTACCAACAGGATATTTTTTAAGTTATACTACACTTTACAAACAAATCCTTTAAATTTAACAAATTTATCAGAACAGAACAATAATTACAAATATATAATTCTAATGGATAAATAAAATTGCAGTATATAATAATATAGGCTTAGCTTATAAACAAACAAACAAAAAAATAAATGAATAATAATTTAAAGCTTAACCATAAGGTAAGGTTTTCAAATATAAAAACTCGTAATTAACAAAAATATGCCAAGTGGACCGCTGCTCGCGCTGGATTGCACGGTGACCTGCTACTTTATTCCAAGAAATGTGCGCGAGGCACCAGCGCGCTCAAACAGCTGAAACAGAAAATACAAATTTTGGTCACACAGTAAAGGCATAATTCAAAAATGCAAAGTGTTAGCAGTTTGAAAAATCAAGAATAATAACAGAATTAATCATAATTATTGCTAAATGCTGGACCGTTCTCATTAGC
>NW_024878084.1:0-1980 GCF_018340385.1 Cyprinus carpio
ATACATTCACTTTCAGATTGCGGCAATTGGCTATTCGGCGTCTTGAATGGACAAAAAAAAAAAGGCTCACGTTTGAAATACAGACGTATACTTTATCACCATAACAAATAAACATACCACCATGTATAGGGACTGGAAAAAATGGAAGACACTAAGAAAACCAAACAAATAAGAACCATAGAACGTTTACTGCTTAGCCCAATATTTAGAAAGTTTTTTAAAATGACATAAGGGAAACACAAAATAGGCCATAAATAAATAACACCAATGTTTAAATGAGAAAACATCATATAAATAAGGAAATGAATATGAAATAAAAAGCCTTTAACTTTACTAAATAAAAACACAATAAATTGGCATTTATTAACAGTGCTTGCAGAGAGGTTTTTTTTTCTTTTCGGCTGTGGCTCGACGTCGGCTTCCTCATTTTTGTTCTCCTCCTTCTACTAATCGATGGCGGATCGGTTGGACCTCCTGCGTTTTCCTATCGCAGGATGACCGTTTTTTTGGTTCTCTTCAACATTCGTGTCGTATGTTCGATCCTCGGTAGCGCGGGTCCAGAATATTGTCTTGCTCATAAGTGCCCGTGCTTGCTTCTGGCTAGAGTGTCACTATTTTCGTAGTCAAAGGGGCGGCTCACACACCGGGGATGAAGATAGCGCTGCGCCTGCGTCTAGACATCCTCGACGGGTATCGCACACGGTTGCACGCGCACATTCAATGCACACAAACAGCCCAATCTTCCAGCGAATTTCAATATTAAAACTATGCAGAAGGCCACGGCAGGAATTTGAACAGCGTCATGAGTCGTATGGCTGGGCCGCCCGTCGGTGGGCATACACTTGTAGAAAAACAATGTGTCTGAATTTTAAAGACGTGGCGCTTCGCTTCTCATCCGGTGTGTGTGACCCTTTAAAAATAGAGTAGTGATAGCCGGTTTTCAGGTTGGCTCGTGGCAGTTGTCCGTCCTAATTCTGATGTGGCCAATGTGTCCTTCTTTAAATGAGACGCCGCAGCAGGGAGCAGAGAGATGACGCGCGGTTGCGCTTCGATCTGTGATGGTGACTGTTTCTTTTCTGCAAAGCAAGCATTTGCAGCTGCATTCAGTTTTTAATTTATAGTGTATGCCTCTCTTTTAAACTAAATTATTTATAATTATTTAGTTTTTTCTTAAATGATTCAAATAAATAATTACTTTTAGTTAGAAAGAACAAATACTTATAACAAAGCTTAATTGGGGATGGTGTCACGGTGGC
Source organism: Cyprinus carpio (assembly GCF_018340385.1). Classification (NCBI taxonomy): domain Eukaryota; kingdom Metazoa; phylum Chordata; class Actinopteri; order Cypriniformes; family Cyprinidae; genus Cyprinus; species Cyprinus carpio. The sequence goes on from NW_024878084.1 coordinate 1,257, forward strand.
GGAAAGTGATGTGTAACGCGTGCTGGCAGCTTTAAAACCGTGGTAACACCGGGTCAACACCGGCCTATCGCGGCAAGGCCTAAAGGACACTAGAACTGGTGTCCAACACAAGGAACCAACATATTTGCTTTAAAAACCTAGGCTGTGATAATAACATCACATTAGGCCGGCGCCACAAGGGGGCAAACGGGGGCAAATGCTCCCTCAGATACTGACTTGAGCTCCCCTCTGTTTCATTTTTTGTATTCATGGTTAAAAATAAAAACTAAGTTCAACCTTTTGAGTTAAATACTTAATTTAACATTATCCCCATGGGAGTTTAGGAATGGTTCAGTGTTGTGACTCGATGACATTACTCGCCAGATTCAAACGTCTTTCGCGTTGCGGTTGGCGCCTGAGCCAGATACGGACGAGTCAACGCTCGTCATATATCACAATAGGCAGGGTTTTCAACCTCATATGTTTATTTTAGATTTCAGACATTAAATACCATAAGCATGGAAAAAACAGGCCACAAAATTTGGCGTCTGTGTTGAAAGCAGCAAAAACCGAATCTTATCAATATAATTTGACCACGTGTGTTTTCATACAGATAAAACAGTGGAGAGTATACCGCTAACTAAAAAGTTACTCTATTGTTATAAAGATTTTTAAACGACCAAACCACCCACACTCACTTACACATATTTGAGAATCGGAATATAGGATAGTTGATGACATGGTA
>NW_024878085.1:0-2154 GCF_018340385.1 Cyprinus carpio
CATCATCTCCAGCAGGAGCAGGACTGGGTTAAGATCCATTGCCCTCTTCCCCCCCAAAATCAGGACAAAAATCGTTTTACTTTTGCGTTGCAAAGTTTTCCCAAAATTGATACATAAATAAAAAGTGGAAAATTAGAAAATGGTAAATAAGTTATATTAGAGTAACACTGAACTTAAAACAAGTAATATATTTTTTGAATGCCCTTATAGTGTCTTATCAGTGATGATTATTATTCCCTGCTCAGCCTTGAATGATTCACTGATTGCTTGATTGTTTTTTCTTGGGAAGTGTTCACTTTTACTGTTCAATATTCAATTATAATCTTAATTAAACTGTCAGACTGATCAGTGACAGCATCAAAGTCCTCAGCAGTGTTTATTAAACATTCATGATCAACTGTACTCATTTCTAAGCATGAGGCACGGTGTCATTTATTGAAGATGATATCCACTGTCCTGTGCATTCGATTCTTGACACGATGAGCCGAAAATGCAGAATGAAAGTTGTTTGTGTAGACTGTGTAAATTTCTGGGTTGTTTGTTCACAGAAATGCATTATTCTCTGCTGTTTTTTTCGTGTATAACTTGAAGCCCTGATTAATCAATTTTGAATTTATTTGTTGATTATTTTCATTTTCAATTATCATTAATTTGATCAATTAGTTGTTGCAGCCCAAATAATAGCCAGTGTTTAAAAACAAGCAACATAAAACATTTTCAAGTAATAACAGCAACCTAAATTTATTCAGGACACCTTAAACATTTCTCACATTATCAGTTTATTCACTATAGCTTACAAAATGGTCATAAAAGAGTGAAGAACAAATGCATCTTAATAATGTCAGATAACTTTGATAGAAAGGTATGTAATGATTTTGGATGAATAGCTGTTAGCAGTCAACTGTTAAATTGAAGTACACAATAAGATAATACCAAAGTTAAGCCAACCATTACTAAGCAATGTTTTTTTTTTTTTTTTTTTTTTTAGCTATAGGCATTAGCAATTAAAAAAAAAAAAACACTTAAGCAAAACATAGAATAGGTCAAAGTGTCTGAATCGTTGGTCTCACCTCTTTATCAGTTTTACAGATAGTCCACTTGTATGAAGAATTATTAAGTATATTATGTCACAGGCCATTTTCTTTTATTGAAAGTTAGACGCATTCTATGCGGGCCCATGTATTTTGGGGGTCTCCCCAGAGGTCTGTTTTTATTAGCAGTAACAGTACCAGTAGTAATGCAATACAAATTATAAATGTATCTACCAAAGTAGCTACAAATAAAAACAGCTCACGCTTATTTCTGCATTTCCTCGGCTACTACCCAAATTCACTGTATTTTGTTCCGCTCCGCTTCACGAAGCTAGCCTAGAGTCACTGAGTGAGATCAGATGGTAAACTGTCAAATTAGAGATGTTGTCGAAGTTCATGAAGATATATAAGTCCGGGTCATCAAAAGATCGGAATATTTGTGGATTGGAAACAAATAGAAAATTGACAAGCTTTTTGCTACCCATGGATGTTTTGCCCACCAGGTCTTTTGAGCCAGTCCGCATTGACTGAAAACTATGAATTGTAGCCTCTAAATTTGATAACTGATAATTTCATATTTGATAAATTTGCTCAACATCATTAGTTTGAAGCTGTCATTGCTTGTAAAGCATTTTTTATTATGCCAGTAAAGAAGCTACTGGAATCTCAATTTACCAGTTGCTGATTGTGATGCAGAGTTTTTTAAAATAGGATACACATCTCACACACAGAACGATCTCTGTTCATGGTATGTAAACACTCAATTCTATGTTTTAAAATATTGCCCTCACCGGACACACTGGGCAAACTTTATTCTGATGACTTGGTGACTGATCACACACTGTAGTAAATATGAATAGCCCTAACAAAAGTACTCCTTGTTCAGATTTAATGATAACTGACACTTCAAATCAATTTCAACTTTTTACTAAATGTAGTCATTAGTAATGTCTAAAAGTAATATATAAATGAATAACCTGATACAAAGAGTGATACATGTTTTATGTCTGAAGTTCTCACTGCAGCAAACGGTTTATATAAAATTACGGAGCCTGCTTTTAAGTTTATTAGCCTTTAGCTAGTCTTGCTTGTCTGTTTCCTTTTTTCTGATTATTGCCTGTGT
>NW_024878086.1:0-2326 GCF_018340385.1 Cyprinus carpio
AGATTCAGCATGTTCATGCACAGTTGGTTTGCAGTTATGACCCACGTTACTGAACAACCCAGGTAAAAATACGACATGAAGTCAAAACGACCATGGCTCTAAAACATAAAACTGCTTACTCAAGCTCTTATTTTTCCCTTTCTCCGCGCCCATTTTTTTCAGCACACCATTAAAAACCTAACTGTTAAAAGTGTGATCATGATGTTCTTTTTGTTACCATTAGCGCATGCCTAATGATGTTTTACTCTTCTATGAAACGTGCGTGTAGGCTAGAGTCCATAGGTGTAATGATGTGCAGTATGTCTACATGATGTCTCCAGTGTGACCCGCAATGACGTAATCCACCTTTTTCCTGACGTAAAATGGGCGCCGCTATTTGTAAATTCTATAGGTCAAGCTTCCGGTCGCGCATTTGCAGCCAGCTATTTTTAGATGTACAAAACGGTTTGTTTTTACTGCAGATATTGACAATTGATGTGTCCTATCATCGAAAACAATGGTTTGTACTGCAAACAGTTTTATCGTTTACTGCTGCGTTGTTATTCTCCTCATTATTTACCTATAGCGGCTAATGAAGCGGAAGTCTTACCCATAGGCTTACTTCTGCGTTGAGTAAAAATGGTGGATAAGGATTGCTAAAAAAATCGTGCATGTGTGTAGAAGGCTTTGGAACACAAACAATAATAATAACCAGTGAAGGACTGAGGCACGTTCTTCATACGTCGCTTATTACATCCGAGATGAAATGTCACATCAAGATAATATCAGGATCTGGCTAATTCTGTTCTTCAACGCGCACCTGTTGTTGATGATTAGTATGGCTCGATTGAGTTATCTAGAGATAATTACTGCGTTCATGGGTTGGTTTAAAGAAGGGGTTATGTATCGATACCATAGACTGTATAAAAACATGGAGTAGTGTCCGTGACGTCACCCGCTTAGACTCCTGGAGAGCGTTTTTGAAGCTCAAAGTGTGCAGAGCGGGCCGTCGCCATCTTGGCAGCGCGCATCACCGCCACTCTCCCCGGATAATCGAAAATGGGCAAAATAATATAACTTAATATAATTTAAATGGATGAGTTATAAAAAAAAAAAAAAAAAAAAAAAGTCACCCCTCACAGTTTTTTGAACCAGGCTCTAAACATGTTTTTTTCTGCTGCTGTAAAGTTGGGCATTTTAACATGGGGAGTCTTTGGGACTGACTCCCTTTGCAGCCAGCCTCCTAGTGGCCAGTCGATGAATTACAGTTTTAGTCACTTCCTTGTTGGCTCTACGAGAGAGAAGGCGGGGAGGTTGCCCCTCGATCGATACTCGAAAACCACGATCAGCAATGCAGCGATTGGATGGCAGCAAGACAGCAACGTAATGACATCATATAATTAAAAAAAGACACCTGACGAAAAACTTGACAAATTTCTGGACTTTAATAAGAAAACCGTAAGCGAACAAAACTAAATGTTATAATAGATAAATGGAATGTTTTTATTTTAATTTACATGATTCCCAATTATTTATATTCACGATTTATTATATTTGTACTTTAAATTTTTTATTTCAATGTAGTAATTAGCAATTAAATTAATTTTATATTTGAACAGATTTGTTACAGCGACAGCATTAATGAAAGTTTCTCTTAAGGGTCAAGATCATCTATTATCAGTTATCTGCATCTCCCTGCGCTCCAACTCTATATTATCTGTATAGCATGTGTGTAAGACTCGAATACATTATGAAGTAATTATTTTATGACGAATGAATCCTTCAGTGAGTAAAACTGGCTGTGTTAAAGACTACATAACGTTATTATATTTATCTCTAAATTTTGTAATTATTATTATTTTAAATTATTGTCCCTAGATCAGTAGGATGCTCTTGTAACCAAGTAACGGTGGCTGAGACAGAATTTTAGGTATCAATTCTACTTAAAAAGATGCAGTCTAATCCTGTTTAAATGAAAAAGCCTGTTCCCGAGCAGGTTTAAGCTTACGGACCTGTTGCTATGACAGCAACTCTGGGATAAGCTTCGAAGAACCAAACAATTCAAGATCATGCCAAATCATCAAAGAATCAAATCCAGCTAACTGAGTTAGCGCCGATACGTAGAACGAGGGGGGTATTCCAGAAAGCAGGTTATGTGACATACCGGGTATGTTTAAGAGTAAGTAAGTGGATAACTTTCGGTTCCAAAATGGACCGTAACTTTCAGGGTATGTTAGTAGTCATAGTAACTTCTTCTCTCTGAATCCTTAACCTGGTTCGAACAGCTTCTGTTCCAAGGTTAGTTCACTTCAGCGAGGAAACCTTCAGTGGCGTGACAGATAGCACA
>NW_024878087.1:0-1946 GCF_018340385.1 Cyprinus carpio
CCCCACCCCAAATTTTTTCACTCCTCTGATTTTTTTCCACCACAATGAACCTTTAGGGGCTCCGTGAAAACTGAAAATATAAGACAGCATTAACAATAAATGACAAGAATCTGGAAAACAACTTTAACCATCTGGTTTACCATGGAATCATGCATAGATTTGCTACCAAGCGGAGGCTTTACAGATAGTGTTGACTGACGAGGTGTTTACTAACCTGCAAAATAATGGTGCTGATATCACATTTTGGAATTTTGGTTAAAACCACAGGTACCAATCCCATGCATGACATATCTCAATTTTAGTAAAGTAAAAATAACAACTGGTGTCTATAAGGTAGCATGCACAATAAATGACTAGAAGCTAGAAAACATTACTTATGCAATAAGGCTGGTTTATCATGGAAACAAATAGATGTTTTTTTTTTTTTTTTTTTTTGCAATGGCTATTTCGCTGTTAAAGCTCCGGCTGTGCTGTCCCGGTTATACAAGCTACAGTTACATCTGCTGGGTGACATGTAGCTGTAATTAGGGTCACATCTCTCTCTCTATCTTTAAAGATCTGTGCTATGTATATATATATATATATATATATATATATATATATATATATATATATATATATATATATATGCGTGTATATATATAATATATATATATATATATATATATATATATATATATATATATATATATATGTGTGTGTGTGTGTGTATGTGTGTATATTATATATATATATATATATATGTGTGTGTGTGTGTGTGTGTGTGTGTGTGTACATATATACCATATAATTATGGTAGGCTTACAGTGGCTGTCTGATATACTTTTAAAATAAACATTTATTATTTTAAGCCCATACATGATGATGTTAGGCACACATGTTTATTTAAGAAGTGTGGGGGGGGGCAAAATTTTTTTTGCTGCATACCCCCTTACACTGGATAGTTGCACACCCTGGATGGAATCCATTTCATGAGCGTCAGTTTTTGTTCTTGTCAGAAAACAACAGCAGCGTAACGATCTTATAAATACACAGACTATCATATAACAGCATGACACGATATTAAATAGGCTATAGTATGATAACTGAACTTAGCCGTCAAATATGACCCTTTATGAGCGTTTGCCTCCAGCGTCTGTTCGGTTCTAACCAGGCACGTGCACATAGACATCAAAGGGGCTTGCACCTGCCGCTTTTTATTCCTGGAGAGAAAGTGCCCTTTTTTTCTGGGGTGTTTTTTTTTTTTTTTTGAAAAAAATAATATATATTCCTGTTTGCTGCACAGCTTCCCTGTCAAACAAATATATTTATTGAAGAATAGTATATAAATAATATCAGGTCAGGAGTTCTGAAAGCGCTCATTGACCCCAAACCCCCCTCCCCCCTTCCCCCCTTGCGCTGGCAGTGCACATCGACGCACATCGTTACATCAGATGCACAGATACACACACCTGCAGGCAGCAGCAGCCTCCCAGCAGTGTTTTTCTTCGGCTTGTGCTGAGGTGGAGTGGAGCTGGTGATGAACAAAGATTAAAATACCAGTGCCTCGAATAATGCTCGAAATTACTGCTGATAAGCCAAGAGCAAATATAACTTAGTTAACCTGTGTTTTGCTAGCATGCATGCCTGTGAGCTACTAGGGCTAGGCGTGGGATAATGGCTATACATTTATCCTCCTGCTTATTACATTTGTTACTACCAAATAAATAAATAATTTGACACAAAAATATTAAAAGGAGTTTTATTGATTTAAAGCCGATTGTATTGCACTGAATTGTATTACTTCAGCTAAAAGAAAATAGTAGTAGAGTCCGCGCTCTGTTTTTCATGTAGCGGTCTGTTATACTCCGCTGGAATCTGTTATCAAATAACGGAGCCGCACATTCTATGATGGAGATCAGCAAGCCATGCTGTAATAAAATAAGTTAATAAAATAAGAACGTCCC
>NW_024878088.1:0-2056 GCF_018340385.1 Cyprinus carpio
AAAGTAGACTAGCTGTAGTTTTTTGTTTTCTTAGTGCTCTAGAACAGTAGCATGCTAAGTCATTGAGAAACAAACCTGCTTCCATTTCAGCAGAACTGTATATTGTGTTATGTAGTCCGGTTACTTTAATCAGTTGTTGGGATGCTTCATAATAATTGGGCTAAATGTTTCTTTGTTCTTAACTGCAATTTAATAAGGGTCTTAGTACAACAACTGTTCAAAGTTGAGTTCAAATGAAACCCATCATGACTCAACAGTAATGTTGCTTCTCTGGCTAGAAGCTGCTATGAGAGTCATAGTGTGATAAATAATGAAGAAGAAAAAAAAACATTTAAAATTATTACTTTAGCTGACAAATTAATCTGAAACAAAGCCTACAGTATCATAATTTTTTTTTTCATCCAAATTTATTTTATTTTCATTTGTTTAAAATGAATAATTAAAATAAAAAGAGAATTTACTTTGTATACATTTTGCTGTTATCATCTGTATATGTGATGTAGAAAATACTGAACAACAAATATGAAGTATACAAATATATATACTCACTGTATAGCTTTGGAGACTCCTTTCCTTCATTCCATTAATTTCACTTTGTGCTGTGAGTGTCTGAGAAAGAATTATTAGATGTAAAGACAGTACACAAAAGGTTCACTTTTGTTAAATGTTTAATTAATCATTTCTTGGCACATTTCAGAAATTCAACACCATCAGAAGACCATCACTTCATTATACATTATTCACCTACAGACACATGAACTATATTAAGTAGTCTGCATAAAACTCATCTTCAGCAAGAGTGAAAGCTTGCAGTGGTTACAGAGCAGCGCTCCTGTCTGGGAAACAGTTTGCCAATTGGGCATTGAGCTCTGAATGGTATTTTACTGCATTAAACCCATGCACCTGAGGAAGAGGAGTGTCAAGATGTTGTATGCCATAGATCCTCTATTTATAGTAACTCCTAGGTTGTGCTCAGATATCTTTTAAAGAGTGTCAATAAGGTCCACATTATTTGAATGTATTAAATTATAAATGACTGAAATTAGACGCTTATGTTTGATATTCAAATCAAGAAAATGGTCAATGTGCATTTCAGGGGACAATTAGGAAAGTAGGGAACTGCTGCTGTATAAAGTTGTTTGATATGGAAGAACCGAAATAGAGAAGTGATGACTGGGTACATTTTTTAGACTAGAAGGAGAAACACTTTTGAGTGTAATGTCATGCTTTCAGTGATGTGTAGAGGCGTGAAAAACTTTTCTGTCAATTACACTCTGAAGTTTACATTTAGAAAGTATCATAATACATTTAAAATGAAAATAAATCGAAGTCATTTACAGTGGAATCCAGTTGTACTTGTTATTTGTGACAAAAAAAAAAAAAAAAAAAAAACTAAGAAAGAAGAAAGAAGAAAAAGGAGAAAATCTAGTTTGCTAACCAAGAGTCAGATGATTTACTTACTCTGCCTGGGGCCAGTTGCATAAACATATAGACACAATACAATTAAACTGCGTCTTACAAAGCTAGTTTGACCCAATCTAGCAGTTAGAAGCCAAGCGAGTAATCGATGCCTATTTTTTGGATTCACATTACACAAATCTACCTTTTGCAGCTGACTTTAAAAGTTATAACCAGTACTCTGAAGAAAGAAATTAGATGACTAACTTTTAAGACGAATTCTAAGCAGTTTATACAACCCACTGGAACTTAAATGTGTCTGCAATAGCTTTGTTTTCATGACAATTCAGCTTTTTAAGCTAGCATATTTCATTTATATCTATGATGACATATGACAGAAATTAAGCATGTCTTCTGATAATTTATGAAATCAGACATTTCATTTTAAAGAGAAAAAACACCATTTTGCATGTTCATTTTTTATTAACTTGATTTTCTTTACTCAGCCACACATTACAGAGAAATTGAACACCAATAAAAGACAAAGACCATCACCTCATTGCGATTCTTCATTTACGGGAATGTGAACTACATTAAATTATCGATACACCACATACATATTAAACTCATCATCAGCATCCATACAGCTTGTTGATCC
>NW_024878089.1:0-2235 GCF_018340385.1 Cyprinus carpio
TACAATTTTCAGTTATTTCCATTATTAGGAAAAAAATACGGATCGAGAGGGCGCCTCCCTGTCATGCATACATTAATAATTTTTGCACAAACACTTGAATATAAATAATAATTCATACTTTGCATATGCATTACAAAGTAAATATTTTTTATTTTATTTTGCAACAACCAAAAATCAAAATAAACCAAAACAAAATTTGTAATGAAGATAAAATATGGTGACAAATAAGAATAAATGCTGGGCGTGGCACTCAGCATCATGCAGAGCAAATCTTGCACTGATATTTTACGGAATATTATACAAACCTGCATTTAAATGCGGCTGTAATTTATTTATTTATTTTATTTATTTATTTTTTTTTTACTTTACTTAAATTATATGAAAAGCAAAGCAAAGAAGATCGACATTTAAAATCACTGAAGTTGTCAATTAATGAAGTTTCTTTTTATTTTATTTTTTTTTTACATCGTGGTGCACTTTGTTGATAAGTGAGGACGTTTTTATTAATCCATCCATCTCTTTAGAGTTGCAATGATTTAGTTGCAACCGTGCAGGTTTTCATTTATTCGCTTCTCTTGTTTTAATTAGGCCTAAATAATGGGAGAGCGAAATTATACAGTGCCTCACGCTTTACTAAAATAAAGAAAAACTAATTTATAGTAAAACACGCAAGCCTAGCCTGGCCAATAGGCTACCACTTTTAATGTCTGGCGCAAAGTAAAAACTACATTTTCTCTTTTTAATAATATAACACATAATTCATATTATATTAATAATACTGCACACCATTTAAATGTGTCTAATCTAAAAATATGGTGTAGAGAAAAATATAAGCACAGGCTCATAGGCTTGACATTTATCCCTGCTTGAATTCACTTCTAAGAAACGCACATATCTTCATAAGGACTAAACTTTCATCTGTGAATATTAACATTTTTTTCTTTCATTTTCCCCTGACTGCAATCAAATATAACACTTCGGTGAGGCAAAGCTGACGCCTATTTCATGTAAAAATGTACGATGATGCTTTGTTTGAAAACCCAGGATTAAAGCTTCCACTAGCGTCAAAAGCTGCAAATGACCACTTTGCAGACACAATTACGGGCGTAATGAAAGGTAGTAGAAACGACGCTTTGATGTCTACCTACTGTATGTGCATAGTCAGTATAGTTTGCATGTTATTTTTTATTTAGTACTGTCTGACAGTATTTCACATAACAGATGTTTACACATTCTCCACAAGACAAAATAATGATTTTGAGATCCATATTTTCACACTGAGGACAACTGAGGGACTCATACATAACTATTATAAAAGTGGAAAACATTTACTGATGCTCAGGAAGGTCACACAATGCATTAAGAGACGGGGTGTAAACTCTTTAAATTGATGATCAGGGTAAAATGGTACTTATTTTGTCTCTGGGAAACATGTGGCATTTATGTAGCTTCTGAAGTCCAGTGAACCAAATGAAAAATGTGATTGTTAAACAAAATGAGAAGACTTATTATCTCCTCTTTCAAAGCTTTACATCTCCCAGCTCTTAATGCATTGTGTGGCCTTCTTGAGCATCAGCAATGTTTTCACTTTTTGTAATAGTTATGTATGAGTCCCCCAGTTGTCCTCAGTGTGAAAATATGGATCTCAAAACAGAATACTTTTGAAAAGGGTTCAGAAGATGCTGGAAAACCAAAGAATGTGCAGGAGCTGGAGGATTTTTCTGAAGAACGGCAGGCAGTTCAACTGTTCAGGACAAACAAAGGACTTAAGAACAACTATTACAAAATATAAAGTTCAGTCACATGGATCATCCAGGAAATAACACATTGTATTAAGATTCAAGAGTTTGTAAACTTTTTGAACGGGCCATTTTGTATAAACCCGTTATTATTTTGTCTTTTTGGAGAATAGGAAACATCTGTTATGTGAAATAGCTTATTCAGGGAAAAGTACTAAAAAATAACATGCAATTTTCATGATACCTCTTATTTTGTTTCTATTATTAACATTTTGCACATTCTTTCAAGGTAAAATCTATGAACACAACTGTACATACATACATTAAATATACATATATATATATATATATATATATATATATATATATATATATATATATATATATATATATATATATAACACACACACATACATACACACACATACAAAATACATATATAAGAATATAATACATTTAATTTAGTCAGTTAGCAGGGCGCTTTTATATTAATTAT
>NW_024878090.1:0-1810 GCF_018340385.1 Cyprinus carpio
TATTCCAAAATACTTGGTAATTTAATTATTTTAATGAAGATTGTTTTGATGTATATCCGTGACATTTTTGTCTTTATGGCCCCTAAAATATCTCAATGGTATTAAATTTAATTCAGAAATTATTACTTTTTTTTTCTTTTTTTTTCAGTTAAATAAATTAAATGTGTTCATTTGTAACGGCTAACAAAATTTAATCCACAGCACACACGTCTCAACATTACGATATAAAACAGGTTCAAAAGCCTATTTAAGTCCTCTCTGTATAGCCTACCACTTTTACACATGCTCCAGTACTTTTATTTCCATACTTTTGAAATTACTTTGTATAAAACAGTTACGATCACCCAAAAGAAGCGGACTTTTACGGTATACAAGTCTTGAATAAAAAGGCGAAGAAACAGTGCTACAAAGCCATGATCTTCCCGTTAAATAAAACGTGTATAAGGGTGGGGCTCAACACAGGGTAAATATGCATGCAGCAATTGTAAGATATCTATAGAACGATATTTGCACTAGAGTCAAAGTTTTAAATCCAGAATATCACATTGCAAATTAGGCCCCTTCAGTCACAAAGCTAAATGTGCAGATATCTCTTAAATCTAGTTAGTCCCTAGTCAAAAATCTGATTGGTGATATCCATTAATCAAAGTGCAGAAGATATCTTTAATTGGGTTTTGCCTAGTCGTAATTCCAATTCAAGATATCTTTAAATATGATTTCCTAGTCAAATTGCGTAATTAAAGATATCTACAAATGTAATTTGACTGGTCATAAATAAATTGCCCATAAATGTATTTTTGATATCTTTAAAATTGGAATTAAAGCTATCTTAAATTGTATTTTGGATCTAGTCAAATATATTTAAAGATATCTTGAATTGGGATTATGACTAGACAAAACTAATTTGAAGATATCTGCAAATATTTTTCAATGGAAGTCAATGGAAGATTATGACTAGTCGTAATAGCATTGTAGATGCTATGGAATGTGTATTAAGACTAGTCAAAATGACATTGTAGATATCTTAATTCCAATACCACTTAGCCAAGTACCTGCAATATAGATGTCTGGAATTACAATTGTGAGTATCCAAAATTATATTTATGGATAGTCAAACCAAGTTTTAAAATGCCAAAACGGCTGGCTACAAAACCATCTGACTGAGGTGAGACCCTTGAGCAAATCTGCCCCTGGCCGTCGCAGCAATATGGCTGCCTCACTGCTCCGGTGTGTATTCACTACTATGTGTGTACTTGATGGGTTAAATGCAGAGCACAGATTCTGAGTATGGTCACCCTACTTGGCCACACGTCACTTCACTCACTCACTCATTTGATATCATCCCCCATGATATGTATATGTCATATTACCCAGCCCTAACATGCAGTAAGGCTTTAAACACATTTGACAAGCAGATGATAAAAACAACAACTGATTAAATATCAAAACTGATTGGCTAACGCCATTAATTTCCCTTGTTGGTGCTCTTTTATTCTTTCATGTTAACTGAAGGCAAACCTGACTGATGATTTGATGATGATTTTAATTTTAATCAACAAGTACAACTGACCATGACCTCCTCATTCCAGTCCAGTCGCTCACCCTGAACTTGTCACGATCATTAGTTGGAGTGCCCATGAACTTCAGTAGAGGGCACTCCACTCAGGACCATTCCACCCATCAACCACCAGAATTCACTTGGACACTAGCACCTCTCATACTGTTGCACCACACCCGAACTACATTCCCCATGAGTCACTGCATCACAATCACCTTGCCACACCTGCACCTCATTCATCAGCCAATTTCC
>NW_024878091.1:0-1853 GCF_018340385.1 Cyprinus carpio
TGAGAAAATTGTTATTTTGCAATTAATCCATGTGCCCAAACTCACTAAAATAGAATTATGGTCAAAAAAAGAAAACCACAATTTCTTTTTTAAAAATATAACAATAATTCATATAATATAAAAATCTGCACCTATTAAATGTGTCAAAACTAAATGGTTTTTAAAACCATGAATTAGAAAAAAATATAACATAGGCTCCCGGCAGGTTGACATTTACCCTCCTTTAATTGTTCTAAGAAGCAAAATAACTTAATAAATTTCAAACTTTTATCTGTGATATTAATTTTTAATTACAGGCTTTTCTTTCATTTTTCCCTAACCCGGTGGAACAAAGCTAGGCTATTTGCGAAAATGGCTGATGTGTTTATAGCTATTATTAAAAACGCCCCTAGCGGTCAAAGCTGCAAATGGGACTTTACAGAGGCCGGTGAACCACCCTTTTGTTTTTAAACCCCTGTAACAAAAAAAAAATAAATCAAATAAAATATTTATAATAAATGAAATATAACAATAAAATACAAAAAAGGAATTTGTTTACTCTTAACATTTAAATAAAATATCTAAAAAAGGGAAATCTAAATAAATAAAACATTTTGTTTAAAAAATTCATTATAATATAGATAAAATAAAACACAATATTAAAATTTAATAAATAAATATAAAAAATAAAATACAATGAGAATAAATAAATATTTAGTATTCGGTGGGGAAAAAATGGTAAAAAATATATATAAATATTAACAGATAATAATAACAACAGCAAAACTTAAGGACGAAAAAAGTCAAGTATTTAATTTGTTGGGTGTGTTTTTATTGTTTTTTTTACTTTTCTAGGTGTTTTAAGTGGAATCTTCATCAGTAACTGATTGACCATTTCATATATCCGGCGTATTCAAGTCTCTATTTGAGATATTGAGTCAGTAAGGAGCTCTGACATCATGCCGTCTCTCACAGCCATGACTCTGAAGATACAAGCCCTGTGTATTCATTCATCCAGACCCGTGGATTTTGTGCTTAAAGATGCAGTCATTCATCTCTTTCTGTGCACAATCATCTTGCTTTCGAATTCATTATAAAAGTCTCAGAGGGCTGAAGCATAGAGATTCACCTTGTAGTATCGGAAGAAGTCTCTGTCTGTGAAGCTTGCGAATGTACGGATAGAATTTGTTGAAGAGCGTCCAATGCTCTACGATAATCACAGAAACAGTGTAGTCCAAGACCCCCGTAAACTGCAGGACTACCGACGGATATTTAATTAAGAGAAACAATAACAGTTATCACACATTTGATAAAAAAGCCCAAAACTAATTATATCTCCATTATCCACCCATTCATGTGAAATAAACAGTAGCTTTGTGTTCGACTCTTACTGCTGATCAGGTGTTTGAAACTGACCTCAAATTAATAATTAAAACGGATCAAATTAGTACAAGCCGGTAAAGCCTATATGGAGCGAATTTTGTGACAATATTCATCAAACAAATCCGCATTTTGCAAATAAACACAATTTGCTTTGCAAAAGAAAAGCTTCGACTTTCAAACAAGCGCCAAAGTGATTTTACCAAATACAAAATTCTATTTGAAAGGGAGAAAATGCAGAGGTATGGACAAATATGTTTATAGTGTGTTACAACTGTGAGACTCATTTTGCATTTTTTATAGAGGAATCGCGGTTTGATTTTCTCACAAATGCATATGCAGGCAGATTTTCTCCGCTGCGTCAAGTTGGATTTTTCTGACAAATGCAATTGAGCAGAGTTTATTTTCCAAAAAGGCCCGATGGCCAATGGCGGGGAAGAGAGGGTTGGGGCTGCAGCCCCCCTCATACAAAAGCCCTGAGTGAGGCACAATGG
>NW_024878092.1:0-1772 GCF_018340385.1 Cyprinus carpio
ACTGCCTTACCGGGTCATTCACTTGATCGCCGAGGGCTTACAAGAGGCTGAGCAATGTCCGGAGATTCTGGGAGGTTTTTGGGAAGAAAGCAAAATTTCCTGAGCCTCTTGGCGTGACAGCTTTCACGAGGCTGCTCTAATTCTTCTTGACGAGTGGGACGCGCCTGGTGGAAAAGCAGGGGGTGATTTATCGTCAATTTTTACGTCCTGATGGTGGGGATGAGATTTTGCAAGTAAGTTCTACCTTCTGTGCTGCAGCGTGGCGTGTTGCAAGGGTTGCATCAAGAACACGGGCACCAGGGCGTGAAGCACTACTGAGTTAGTCGTCAGCGGTGTTATTGGCCTGGTATGATGCCAGCCAAAGGTGGCTTACGATGGGTTCAGGAGTGTGAACGATGTCAAGTGGCCAAAGACACTGAACCGGCTGCCCGTGGTTTTATGGGACATTTGCTAGCGTCCGGCCAAATGAAATCTTGGCCATCGATTTCCACGTTGCTTGAAGCCTCGTTCGAGCTTGGAGAATGTTCTTGTAATGGCCGGATGTGTTCACAGTTCACTCTTGCTGTCCCTACTAAGAATCAGCGGGCCGAAGACTGTATACACAGGAGTGCTGGTGTGTGAATGGTTCTACTAAGTTTAGGGGTGCCTATGCAATTCATTCTGATCCGGGGCGAAATTTTTGGGATCCCTTCTGATCCAACTTAATTGTGCTTAAGCTTTATGGGGTTGAGAAGTCACCGCACTACACCATACCACCACCCAGCTGGTAATGGTCAGTGTGAGCAGCTTCAATAGAACATTGCGCATAACTTGTGCGCTGCTTACCAGTTTTCAGGAAAAGGGAGCTGGGTGTCATGCACTCCCTCAGGTGCTCTTTTCATATATATCTTTCCTCCACACCAGGCCACAGGTGGGTCCCACTGCTTTATGTTTGGTCAGGAGCGGCTCCCCAGCGATTCCTGTTGGGCAGAGTGTCTGAGCCGAAGTGGCAGGTGAGGTGCATGGAAGTGAATTATGGAGCACCAGACACGGTTACAAGTAGCCTTTGATGGGGCAAGAGATGTCGTTTAAAGGTGGCAGCTGATGGAGTTGGAGAAAGCATCTTTTGCCCACGATCTACTTGGTCCATGGCCTTTCCCGCGAGCAAGGGCAGCTGGTTTATCTCCGGGGAATGTGGAAGGCAGGGCCGACCCCACAAGATTCAGAGACTGTGGAGCTCTGTGGTGTATAGAGGGTGATAGAAGCGCCTAGAGGTAGGTGGCTTCGGTTTATACTATTGCGATTGGATGGCGGGGGTAAGATGGCGCGGGTTCACCGGTCATTGTTAAAAGTTCAAGGTTCAAGGGAGCCCTGTTCAAATACCCGATGTGGCTCATGTGGTTGAACCAGAACAGAGTTTACAGGATAGTTTGGATGAGGTGGACTTGTGGGTAGCCTTGCCAGGTCATCTCGAGGGCAACTGCGTTCCCTGTCCCCTTTTGAAGGGTCAGTTGTGTGTGAGGGAGCTGTGGCTATAAATGGGCCAGGTCACTCCTTGCGGGGTGGAAATAAGTCCAGGTTCATCACTAGACTTGTCAGTTCTGGAGTCAAAGTCATGAGGCTGAGGTTTTGCCCGTGAGTCAAGGGGAGGCCAACAGAAGGCCAACATTCAAATGTTCATCATTTGCCCAGAGCAGTTGGAGAAGCTGTAGAATGTACTAGGGTGCCTCTGGTGCAATGTCTAGCGTTTTAGTCGCTTTTGCGCCGCGGGATTTGACCCAGGTTTGGGATTT
>NW_024878093.1:0-1818 GCF_018340385.1 Cyprinus carpio
GGGGGAAAATATTGTCTCATTTAAAATCACTGTTTTCAGATATCATGTTTCTACAAGAGACTCATTTAAAACGTACTGCCCAGGTTAGACTGAGATGCAAATGGATTGGACAAATTTATCATTCAATTTCTCTGCTAAATCTGGAGAACAGCTATGCTTATCCATAAGGAGTTCCATTTAAACTTATAATTTGACCATTTCAGATAAAGAGGAATATGTAATTGTTGTTGGAGAAGTATTTTCTGTGCCATTGACATTAGTCAATGTTTATGGACAAACTGTGATAACCTGAGTTTTTCAAAAAGTGTTTGATCTAATTCCAAATATTTCAGATACAAATCTCATAATCGAGGTGATTTAATTGTGTACTAGACCATTATTTAGATAAATCCTACTCCACAAAAGTGTTAGTTAGTTCCAACTCAGTAAATTTGCGGTCATATATAACTAATTCTAATATGTTTGATGTGTGGAGAATTCTCTAGTCCAACAGACTAAGGGAATAATCTTTTTCATTCTCAAGCTCATAATCTATATATACTGCGTATAGATTATTTTATTCTGCATGGTAAACTTGTGCCCCAGGTTTGTACAGCTAAATATCATAATATTATTATATCCGATCACAGTCCAGTGACTCCTTTTCTATTAAAATAAATAATATGGAGAAACCATAAAGATATTGAGGCTTAATTCTCATTTACTTACAAACAAAGTCTTTATTAAGCACTTAAAACAGGACATAAAAACCTTTTTTTTTTGAATTCAATGACAAGCCGGACATTTCTATGGGGGTGTTATGGACACATTTTAAAGTATACATTAGGGGTTGTATTATCTCTCTTATCAGGCATATCAGAGGAAGAGAAATAGGGCTGAATTAGAGGCATTAGACAGTTCAAATTGGCGAATTAGAGATATGGAAAAATTTAAACATCCATGTATTGAATAATAAAAAAAAAAATTGTGCATTTAAATATAAATTAAATCAAAGCCTATGTTCTAAAAATGTCAAAAAATCCTTTCTCAGTGTATGTAAAACAAAAAATACTTTGAATTTGGTGATAAACTCAAAACTTTTTTAGCTCAACAACTTCGTGAAATAGCATCTGAGGCATCTTTTTAACATAATTTACTTTTCTAGAGGCTTGGCAGCAAGATTCAGCCATTTTGTCACTGGATGCAGAGAAGGCATTCATCAAATTGAGTGGCCTTACTTATTTGTCAGATTGAAGAAGCTTAATCATTCATTCATTTCATGGATTGTATTGTTGTACTTCAGTCCTGTGCAAGAATTCTCACAAATCAAACAATGTCTTTCATTTTGAATTACACAGAGGTACAAGACAGGATGTTCACTGTCACCACTTTTGTTTACATTAGCGATTGAAAGCCTTTAAAGCTGAGGCTATTAGAACACATACTGGAATTAAAGGCTATAAAAACCAGAAGTACTGATAATAAATTACCGCTGCAGACGATGTAATTTTATTTATTTCTGAGCCTAGTGCAGTAGCATTCCAAATATCCTTAATCTGATAAATTACTATGGTACATTTGCAGGATATAAAATTAATTGGGACAAGAGTGTGTTGATGCCAGTTACTATCAAAGATTCTTCTTGGCTTCAGCATTTGCTTCAGAGCAATTTACATACCTAGGAATTCAGGTGACAAAAAAGTTTTCCAACTTATTTAAGGCCAATTTTCAACCCCTGTTATCTAAACTTAAATCCATGATCAGTTTCTGGAGAACACTTCCTATTTCTCTTGTGGGTAGGATAAAATGCAATTAAGATGATATTTCTCCCACAATTTT
>NW_024878094.1:0-1696 GCF_018340385.1 Cyprinus carpio
GACACACCATGCACTTTTCAAAGAAGCCTAAATAACTCCATTAGCTGGTTCAGGTGGGTTAAAAGGCTGTGGCCCCACAGAGAACAAAGCATTCCTGAATTAAAGAGTAGTCTAACAGAGAATGACAATAGTCTAAGGGCTTTTTTTTTTCATTTACATAAAACTTTTGACCCCTGTGTAGATTCAAACATTTTGTACATATCATTTAACATTACCTGACAAGATGCTTGTCTCACACAACCACACCAAACAATAGTAGATTCAATCCTGTCCTCTATTTAAAGCTCTGATGCTTTGTAGGAACAACCAATCAGTCATGACTGATTAGCTCACTGATCAGCTGTCTTAATGATCAACATGTGCTCTACTTTTAAAACATTGCATTAATTTAATTTCATGAAAGAACAGTGATTAACACATCAAGTTTCAATTTCCTAATCTGGCTCAAATGCTAATTTGGGCTTTTGAGAGATCATTCTCACACCTCAAATCAAATTATTTTTAGGGGCCAAGCCCGAAGGGCTGTAGCCCCTATTGTATCTGTATGTTTTCTTTATTATTATTATTATTATTATTCTTCTTCTTGGCCAATGGGAGTCTATGGCAGCCCTATGAAGGGAATATAGGAAAATGATGAAATTTGGCACACTTGTAGTGATGGCCATTATTAGTGATCTGACCAACTTTGGGGTCTGTAGGCCCAACTCTATAGCGCCACCACCAGTCCAAATATTCAACATTCAAATGTTAATAACTCTTGAACCACTAATCCTATGACAATAAAACTTAGTACACCTGATCACTCTCTTCATGGAGATTACAGTCAATGTCTTACATTAAGGCTCCGCCCTATTACAGTAGCGCCATTTTGAAAGTACAGTATTCCAGTCTAAACACTTCTCCTCCTTGAAAATTGGTCCAATTCTTCTGAAGTGGCTCATATGATCTTTGGACTGAGCCGCGACAGAAATGACTGAACAGAATTTTTTGAATACTAGAAAAAAAAAAAAGTTATGATGCTGTGAACTTAATGAAGTTATTGACCTCAAATCGGTTCAGAGACTGTATCTCGGCCAAACTTTGATCAATCAAACCAAACTTGGTACACTTCATCTACACCATGATCTGAGGGTCCATGCCAAAGTTGGGAACAGCGCCACCTATGGGTGTTGAGATACCAAAAATTCACTTTTTGCTTATAACTTCTGAACAGTTCGGTCAGAAAATTATGATCTTGGTGTCTATGGATTCTTTGGTTCATTCCGAATCTGTGGATGTCCATTTTGTCAAGACCACCTGGACCACCTGTCCGCCATTTTGAAATTTGTCATAAGTTGCGATATCTTTTGATCTACTGGACAAATCTGCACAAAAATGGGGTAGGCGTCATCAACACCATGTGCGGAGAGGTACCCGAGGAGATGAGGACGAGAGCGCCACCTGAGTGTTCAAGAAGAGAGATATAATGATTCTTGCAAAACCCCTTATAACTTTTGGAAATCGTTGATGCGATTTTGTTATTTTTATGTCATTTAAGTTCCTTGGGTAATGTTGAATCTGATGATGTCCCATTTGTCATTTCCAATATGGTGTCTCTCAACCATATTGAAATGGAATGAAAAACAGTTTTTTCGCTACTCCTCCCTGAAATCTTGTTCAATTTTGTTCAAAATTTGATCAGATGATCTTCAGACCA
>NW_024878095.1:0-2321 GCF_018340385.1 Cyprinus carpio
CAGAAAAGACACAGCCCCTCCGGGACCTGTTAAAGAAGCAAAGCGATGTTTCAGTGGGGAGCATGATCAACAAAGAACATTCAAAACAACATCAAAGAGGATCCTGCGCATGCCACCGCGGCTGGCGGCTCGACAGTGCACAAAGCGGAGAGACGGTCGTCACCAGCTGACGTCATCCTCATTTGGACTGGGAGCTGTGCTACGACCAGCAGGACAGAGAGGAGAGGCCACCTCAAGCCAGTTGCATTATAACTCCAGAGCACTCCTAGACACTGAGGAAAGGTTACCACTGGGTGAGACAAGATGGCTTTGGCAATCCACATGGGCATGCTGGCGTTTCTCAGACTTCCTGGTGGGCATCACATTCCACGTTGAGGCGGACCACAAGCCTCTGGTTCCGTTTACTAGGGCTCCAGGAGCCTGGCATGAGCTAACCGCCACGCATTCAGAGACTCAGGAATGAGATTGATGGCTTTCAGTTTCTCCATCTCCCCATGTGGTCCCGACAGAAGTTGGCCATGGCGGATATGCTATCCTAGGGGCGCCGTTGTGAGACAGAAGGGGCAGCCGGAGCAGGAAGAGGGAAGCACAATATGTAAACATGATCTTGTCCAACCCTCAGCTACAAAAGAGGCTACAAAGTAAGGGAACATCAAGATTGTGATGAAATACTGAGCCAAGTGAAAAGGTACTGTGAGGGGCTGGCCAGACAGATCCACAATGGAGCAAGAGCTTACCTATAAATGCAGCACATGTTGTGGAAAGGCTATCAGTGGAGGAAGCGGCTTATTACTGAAAGGATGTAGACTAGTTATTCCCAAGCTGCTACAGAGAGGCATCCTTCAGAAACTGCACGCATGGGATACCAAGGTATAGCAAAGTGTCATGAGAAAGAGCCAAGCAATCTGTCTGGTGGCTGGACTGGTGTACACAGCTTCAGAAAGTGGTCGAGGGCTGTGACACATGTGCAAAAGAAAGAATCAACCCCCAAAGAGCCACTGCTGCCTACAGAATTCCCCTGATAGACCATGTGTATGTGCTGTGGGTGCTGACTCTGTTTCAGTGGAACAAACCAGTATCTGGCCTGGTGGTAGACTACTTTTCTCCCAGTTTCCATTGAGGTAGCTAAACTCACATCTACAACCCATTAGCAGTAGTGGAACACTGCTAGTCTATCTTCGCCAGGCATGGCATACCGTCTGAGTGTTTTAGACAGATAATGACCCCAGTTCTCGTCTGGAATGCGCTTCCACCTGCTCGCAACACAGTGGGGTTCACACACAATAACGTCCAGCCCCAGAAGGACGCTCTGTGAGCAATGGAGAGGCAGAGCGAGCTGTGCCAGTGATACAGCTAAAGGCCTCCAGAAAGAAAAGCACCCATATTTCGGCACTCAAGTGGCTTTACAGAGCCACACCACTGCCCAACGGCACACAGTCCAGCACAGCTGTCAATGGGGCCGGGCAGCTCAGAACAACAGTTCCGGGTCACTCTGTCATCTCTCCACCCAGGCTGGACCGACATAACCAAATTCAAAGAGGAGGAAACGAAAAGAGACTGAGATTGAGCTGGAACTTCAACAAAGACACAGAGCTCAACATCTCACAAGACTGACACCAGCGCACACCATGTCTGCAAGGACACAAAGGAGAAGGGGACAGGATAAACATGGAAGCACCAAGGTCATACGCCATTGATTCCCCAGAGGGAACCTTCCAAGGCCAAACCTAAACCACCTCGCCTCTCACGCCAGTGTCGCCAGCAGCGCAGACCATCCTACCAGAGCCAGAGCAATCTACTGGTCGGGCCAGTGAGGTCAGGATCATGCAGCAGGCCCAGTTCACCATGCAGTCCTGGAGCCTCTGGCACGCTACTCCCTGCAGAGAGAGACTAATTTCCAGGGTACCTGAAGGATTTTGTGGCTAACAGTGGGTGGCACTCCCTTGGTGAGACTGAGTGATTTCTACGGGGCAGAATAAAACCTCACACTCAGTAGTAGAAGGATTGGGCCGCCTACCCCACCTTCTTAGTTCAGATTTTCAGTTAATGTTCACTTGCTTATTGTTCTTAAGATACCATTTGATTTATGCTGTAGTTCTACAGGTTTATTTGAGAAAAAGACAATGGGTTATGCTGCCTCTATGCAAAGCAACAGTTTGAATTGGGAACAGCTACAACTTTGATAGTCTGTTACTGTACAGAGGGGTTCGTGTAATCTTGAGTTATATATCAGTACAACTGATCTTAGAAAGAGGGATGTAGTGTTAAGGGATTTTTTATAGGAACACCTTGGATGTGACGTTGCCCTTGTGGTTAGGTGG
>NW_024878096.1:0-2101 GCF_018340385.1 Cyprinus carpio
AAACACTATATTAAAGCACATCAACAATATTTATAAAACCGAGATGAGTTAATCAGTGACAGCACGGAGCGTCTCAACATCCTCACCGCAGGGCATCTCGAGGCAGCCCGGGTAAGTTTTTATATCAAATCAATAGACAAATCTAGAAACAAGTTTTTTCTGCTCTCTATCCAAGTTAGCCTGCTCGGGCTATGTTTTCTTTGATGTCAGTAGATCGAACTGAACTGTTGTTGATTCTTATTCTGCTCCATGACTGCAGTGCATATTTTTTGTGTAGTTTGAGTACTTTGATTTGCTAGCCCCCAACATTTTTATTATACCCCATAACAGATGTGATTCATTCAATGATTTTTTGGAAAAAATCGCATGATGTAATTTAAAAGCAAAGATCTCAGACTGATCTTTGATTTCTGCAGCAAGGCTTCAATGTTTGGTGTCAGCAGATGCTGCATCAGCTAGTACATAACATCATAGAGGTGCTCAACCAGTCCGCTGGGTAAAAACCAGCACAAGGCAGCGTCAGAATCAGGGCAGCGCTTCATGCAGTGCCAGACTGTGCCCAAGAAAAAAAAAAAAAAAAAAAAAAGGATGCCAGGTTTCAGCTTGCAGTCATGACTGAGAACAATGACATTACTATTTGCAATTCAGTTTTGTTCACATTTAGCCTATGCATTTATCATATACGTTTTAATCCAAAAGCAACTTACATAAGCCTACATAGAGTAGCATAAGCAATCTGTCACATGAATGTATATAATTTGTTCTACAATACATATTTTAGCAGGTTACTAACTGCAGATTTAATCACCTCCTTGAGAAGGTGCTTTCCCAGGATTTTTTAGCGGGGGGGTCCAAAAGGCGTTTACCGCATGCTGTAGTAAAACCAGCCAGAAGTTCGCCAACATCTTGGAAACCATTTGTTGTTTTTTCAAGGCGTTCCTTTTAAATAATAATTTAGAGAATGACCCCTTCATCAGCATAGGAGGCTGCAACACATACGGAGGCGCTGGACTGTGGAGGCGACGCATCTATCAATGACTGATGATTTGACTCATTCAGAGGTAATGCATAAAATATCCATTCATAGGTGATGCATATAATAACTTTATTTGTAATAATAATTTGTTTTGTAATTGTGGATTTTAGGTTTCCAGCTTGTTTTGTGATACCTACCATACCCCAAATGAAGTCAGCATCTGGAGGATGTCTCCTCTACAAGGCATCTGGTACTAGTTGGACACCACCTACAATTTTCGTAATTGCAATTTACAGAGATCACTAACTTTTAATTTAAAGCACTCTTGAAGTCTTTCCCAGATTTTTTTAAGCGGGGTCCAAAAGGCGTTTACCCCCAGCTGTAGTAAACCCACCAAGTTCATAAAAGCTTGGAAACCATTGTTGTGTAAATTGTGGATTTTATTTTCCACTTGTTTTTGAATACCTACCACCAAAATGAGTCAGCATCTGGAGCTGTCTCCTCTACAAGGCATCTGGTACTATTTGGACACCACTACAAGTTCTAAGTGCAAGTTACAGAGATTCACTAACTTTTGATTTAATCATCTCTTGAAGGTCTTTCCCAGGATTTTTTAAGCGGGGGTCCAAAAGGCGTTTACCCAGCTGTAAGTAAACCAGCCAAGTTCATAAAAGCTTGGAAACCATTTGTGATTTTCAGCATTCCTTTTAAATAAAAATGTAGAAATGACCCCTTCATCAGCAGAGGAGCTGCAACACATGCAGGCTGGACTGGGGAAACGACATCTGTCAATGACTGATGATTTGACTCATTCAGAGGTAATGCATAAAAATCCATTCATAAGGGTGATTGCATAGAATAACTTTATTTGTAATAATAAATTTGTTGTAATTGTGGATTTTAGGTTTCCAGCTTGTTTTGTGATACCTACCCCAAAATGAAGTCAGCATCTGGAGGATGTCTCCTCTACAAGGCATCTGGTACTATTTGGACACCACTACAAGTTCTAAGTGCAAGTTACAGAGATTCAGAGAATCACACAATGCAACCTTCATGTATATATTTGTTATATGCATTATAAATAGGGGGGGGTATAGTCAGTATTCAAAGGGTTTTTAGCAATTA
>NW_024878097.1:0-1882 GCF_018340385.1 Cyprinus carpio
GATGAGTGACAAGTTCGTCTGTTACTGTGATTATGTGTACGGTCAAATGATGGGTTGAGAACAGTATTGAAATCTCCGGCTACTATGAGATTTGTGGAATTGAACAGCAGAGAGAAGAGATTATGAAAGAAAGATGGGTCATCATTGTTTGGAGCGTAAATGTTTGCTAGCGTAAAAGTTAAGTGATTGATTGATATATTGATGATAATAAATCTACCTTCTGGATCTGAAATTGAGGAATTAAGAGTGAAGCTGATGCTTTTATTTATCAAGATAGAAACGCCTCTTTGCTTGCTATTAAATGTAGATGAGAATATTTTGTCAAATTGTTTGAAATGGAGATGTTGTAGTTCTGTATCTGTTAAGTGTGTTTCTTGTAAGAAGCAATACTGCTTAATTTAACGAGGTGGTTAATTACTTTAATTTTTTTAGGGGTGGTGTGAAAGCCACGTACATTCCATGTTATCAGTTTAAGTGTTTGCATGATTAAATATAAATACTAATAGTATATAAGATGCGCTATTTGTACTCAAGATTGGTACCCAAGGATATGTAGTAGGAGGGGGAGGAGGGGTGAGAGTAGTTTCCAGGCTTGCTGACTGGCTCAGTTCGAGAACAGACACAGCCATAGATGTACAGAACACAAATATAAACGCTGGTCTACACATAAATAGACAGGACACATATACAAATAACCGACATACACTATGTAGGAGACATAGAGAATGGTGTGTAACATGAAGGAAATAAAAAATACTGGGAGATAATAACACACTGCATGTGTTTGCTGGAATGCATACATATGTTGTGGGAATAGAAGAGAATAAAGAGGAGAAGAGAAAAAAGAAAAAAAAAAAAAAGAAGAGACATCAGGGTCTATAATCAGAGTTCAGTAATAACCATTAGCTTGATGAATGATGATATATGTGACAGGTTATGGCAGTATGGCTTATAAAGAATGCATTTGGAACAGCCAGTGTTAAAATGAAAAAGTGAAAGTTTAGTTAGGATACAGCCACGTAGTGATGTTTGGATCACGGTAGAGTGTTCCATCCACGCAAAAGTTTTGCTCCACCGATAATGTAGCTCGCTTTCCTTCTTCTCACGGAAACGCCTCATCATCAGGACTAAGTTGCCTCATGATCTTGAATTTGTTTGGGGACAACTTGAATTTGAATTTGTTCGGGATACTGTGCCTTTCTCGCCTGGATGGCCGGACGCCTGCGGGACCACAAACAGGAGAACGGTAAAGATATAGTGGGATCCTGGGAAGCTGCTTATCTTCCACCCTCTGGAGAGTGAGTGGGAGGGCAGGGTACACTGGCCTGCAGGTTGCAGCTGTTGGAACATGTTGGCCAAGACAAAGAGCTCCTGCTCCCCTCCACGCCACCCTCCAGAAACCGTGAGAGGCTAGAGCAGCTTTGACTCTCAGCCGCACTGCAGGAGCCTGCGGTGTCATGTGGCGGTTTCAGTTGCTGAACTCGCTTTGGCGGTGCTGGGACTTCCAGTCTGAATGTCTGCTGCACCTCCTCAGCCTCCTCGCACCTTCAGCCTCCTGCACCAGGGCTACCATATGGCTCTCGGACTGTGACACCCAAGCAACTGGAAGTGGTAAAGGGATCTCACTGGAGTGCGCCTCCAAGCAACATTTTTTGGGCCTGGGATGTATTTCTCAGGTCGAAGTTGTATGGAAGACAGCTTCATACCCATCTCTTGTTCAGAGTGCATCGAGTTTGGGCTTGGCCGCGATGTGGGTCAGCTGGTTGTTGTTCGTCCACACGTAAAGCCGTCCCTTTTCAGCCAGTGACTGAACTTCTCAGAGACGCCTCCCATTTCAGTGCCATAAACTCAAGACGATGAACGGGATATCTTTGCTGTGACT
>NW_024878098.1:0-1991 GCF_018340385.1 Cyprinus carpio
GTTTTTTTTTTTCAAATTTACAATATGTCCTTATAAACTTGAACTTAAATTTACATCAAGAACTCGTTTGAGGAAAAAAATAAAAACATGTCTTCGCATTTAAACAGTACAAACTCACAATCATATCAATTTAAGAAAAATAAAAAATAAAAATAACAAAATAAAATAAAATAATGTACAGTGCTGACAAAACCACATAAGTTAAGTGCTTCAGCTGGTTTTAGACATAGGACTGTAAACTCAAAGAGACAAGAGACCTGCCATTGTTATCATAGAACTCAATTTCTGGACTGGTTGTCCTCCGATAAACACCTTTAAGATGTGTGCTAGTATAATTTTTAATTTCGTTCTTAAAACAGTTTTATGTGGGCTTAAGCTGTTCTTCCACTTATTTTTGTGTATATGATACTTTCTCCCATAATGAAAATAATGTTCACGGCAGTTTTAGATACCCTTTTGGATAACCATCCATAATATTCGTCACTTTGAAATTTTGTTAAACAAAAAGAGCATATTGAGCTCCCCATGTTTTGACAACCATACGCTAAACATCCTTCCAAAAACCACCATTGTGATCGAACCAGAGAAAAACACGGTACTTTTCCAATTGTTTTCGTGTTCTGGTCATACAAAAAACCGACATTTGATTAAACTTCAAACATTAGAATTGAACCTTTTCCTTAGGGTTTTCAGCAGCAGGATAATATTACTTATTAATTTGAACTGAATTTGCTTTTACCTTGGTTGCATTCGGCCATTTACATAGCTACAACTAGTTCTTTTGGGTTTTAATGGTAACTTGATTATAGCTGTTATCTTTTATTTTCGTTGGCTTATTTGATATCGTAGAATTAAATTTTTTTTTGTTTTCTTTTTAAACACACTTCCCAGTATTTTGTTATTACACATTTTCTTCTTCTTCCAAATTTCAATTCACTCCAATTTTTACATTCAGGAAGTTTAACATTTCCATTTTGAATATAGTGAGAATATTTTTAATCATGAATTCATAGCTGTAGTGCCACAGCTCCACTGATTTCAAACTCACAGTCTCCTATAAGCCCAGCCCAAATTAAACGTCAATGATCAACAAAGGCATTAACTGCAACATACCTTCCGATTTTATCCATCAAGTCCGCAACAATATAGAGCATGTTTTAAAAAATCGTCCGCAAATTATCTTTGCTTAAATGATGCTCTTTCTGGTTAAGTTTGGGACTTTGCAGGCCTCACTGCTCTTACTCCTAAACGTCCCTGTGAGCCTGATTAATGAGAAGAGAAGCGGGGAGGAAAGATGGTAGCATCAAAGATCCATGTTCCTATCCTGGCTCTTGTGGCTGGCGTCTTCATGAGAGGGGTTTTTCTTCCCCTCACATACAGCAATAACACTCACAATACACATCACATTCATAATGGCCAAAATATCCTTCCAGTGATTAGGAATATAAGTTCCAGCAGTACTGAGAAATTCATTACTATAGCGCAACATTATTTTGGACTATATACTGAATCTCTAAGCAATATGAGAACATTCCAAGATGTTCTCTAGCGGATTACCCATCCCCCCGCACCCAGTTCTATTACTATTCATCACCCTATGCCGTTCCCAAACCTGCAAGCTTCTGGTTCTGTCTTCTGGTACCATTAATTCTACGATGACATTTTTGGATGAAAACAGGAGGCACTTTGCAGACTGTCCATAGACTGACAAATAAATAACAGTGTCAAGGTCCAGGAATCATCAGGAATACTCCATCTGTCATCAGTGACTCAACCATACGTTATAGAGATGAGAATTTTTTGTTCAGGGAGAAAACAAAAATAATGCTTTAAGGTATCTGAAAACTGAACAAAAGTTCTTCCAGTAAATTATAATAATTTGTTTTCAGGAATTTCTGAGGTCTTATAAATTCAAAACATGTGCATTTATTGAAAAAAGAGCTCACTGTTCAATGTCCCAACTTTTGCACTTTTTTTATGTATAATCGTTA
>NW_024878099.1:0-1854 GCF_018340385.1 Cyprinus carpio
TCTATGTAAAATAATGTTTTATTTGAATGAGGAAACATCAAATTCTATAGCAACCAGAGCTTCTAACAGCGCTTGCAGTGTGCAATTCCTTTAACATTAGTGATGGCTCTTTTGTATTTAGAAAGCAGGACTATTCATTGTTCCTTTTTCCTATTTTCTTTTTGCATTTTTGGGTTGACACCATCTTGTGTATATCTTAATCTGATGAAATTAACATTCACTCTGAGAACATAAGTATATGTATTTCGATCGTCATTATTTTCTAATGTGTTAAGTTTTCGCCTTTAAACCAGTGGATTGCTCCACACCCCCTAATGACTTCTCCTGTTGCTACAGCATCACCCTGGCATGGTACAATGAAGTGCCACATCATGTGAGTGTGCAAGAGTATTGACCAACGGGCTCCATACTGCTGGCTTGTAAAATTTTACAAAAATTACATTTGGTCCTGAAAATTTTATGCGTTTCTATGAAATGAAATGTTTGGTTTAAAGTAATTGATAATTTAAGTTATTTTATGGTCATCCACTCATGGATCAAAATAACGACAAATACAACCATGGATTATTCTTCACTCTACACTTTAAAAAACTTGGTTCTTTTTAAAAGCTCCTTACAAGTAATACCAGTTCTATTTAGACCCCTTTGCTATTGTTTCTATTTTATGTTTTATTTATTCATGTTCATTGTCAGTTATCGAGGTAATGCATTAAGCTAATAACTAATATTAATGAAAATAAATGATTATTAGGTTCTTCATATAAAAATATGAAGCATTTTCAAAGCATGGTTCTTTATGGAACCTTATAAAAAATGTCTGTTTTTCTGGTACAGTAATTCAAGTCCAACCACTTGTAATTTTTTTTTTTTTTTTTTGCTTACTAATTTCAGATGCTTTAGAGAACATGCAAAGTTACATGCCCATAATTTGGCAAAATAATCAAATGGAATGTTCTCTTAATGTTGTCTTTAATGTTCGCTTCTGAAGGAGAAAAAGTTTTTAAAATACTTAAAGAACTGGACATTTTGAACATTCATAAAACATTTAGAAATATAACTTATTGGGAACATTTTTAAAAGGTTCTTAGAATGTATTTTTGTTAACAGGGTTTTTACCTCACACATGGTTAATAAAATAACTTAAAACCTGAAAAAAAAAAATGTTAAAACATAACCACTGTGTTTCTGATTTGTCCTTATTTTTGATTAATACTGTTCTCTATACAGCATATTTTATTATATAACCACTCAATTCAGGATTCATGGAAACCTTTTTATGGCGGGACAGAAACCTCTCATGTTTCATTAAAAAATATCTTAATATGTATTTTTAAGATTAACTAAAGTCTGATCAGTTTGGATCTACATGACAGAAATGTTTACTGAATTTTCATTTTTGGGTGAAGTTTAACTTTAAGCATACATGGTAACATTTTGCCAGTATAAATGGTTAGAAAGGGGCAGAGCCAGTGTGAGAATAAAATAAATAAATTAAACTAAAATAACATGGTGAAGCCTGATAGAAGTAAAAACAGCAATTCCAACAATTCCACCTAAAAATAGTAGAGGGAAACATTAAGCAGATCAAACGTTTCTAGCCTCTTTAGGTTTAAGAGGGTCAAAACAGCTCCCTCTGGTGACTTAAAACAGAAATGTCAAAAGCCTATGACTCCTCTCCTCTTCTCTTCTCTGCCATTCTCTTTTAATCTCTGCAGCATGTAGCAGGTCAAAAGGTGTGGGGATCAATCTGTGATTTGCTCAAACCATTTTGCACACTACGGCAGTTCAGAAGTTTTTTTTTGCTTCTTTTTTTTGTTATGCTTGAATGTCAGTTTAAAGCCAGTCTTTGATTCC
>NW_024878100.1:0-2151 GCF_018340385.1 Cyprinus carpio
TCATCGCTCTCTATATGGTATATGTGTATATACAATAATGGTGTACGGGGCCTTGGGACTTCTGAATGTAGTTCTATAGCTGACAGTTCATCACTCTATATGGTATATGTGTATATACAATCATGGTGTACAGGGACAAGAGGGACTTCTGAATGTAAGTTCTACCAAGAGACAGTTCATGGTTTCCTATATGCAGTATATGTGGGTATATACAATCATGGTGTACAGAGGATCTGAGGACTTGTGAATGTAGTTCTATAGGCGCATGAAGTTCAGTCATGTCTCTATATGGTATATGTGTATATACAATCATGGTGTGTACAGGGATTCCAGGACTTCTAAATGTAGTCTACCAAGAGACAGTTCATGGTTTCTACATGGTATGTGTAGGCACTGCGGTGTACAGGGACGAGGACTCCTGGAATGGGGCCTCTACCAAAAAAAAAGTATGCAGTTCATGGCTCTCTATATAGTATATGTGTATATACAATCATGTGGTGTACAGGGGCGCGGGACTTCTGAATGTAGTTCTATAGCCAACAGTTCCGCCAGCTCTCTATATGGTATATGTATATATACAATAATAGTGTACAGGACGCAGGACGTGTAGATAGTTCTAAGCGACAAGTTGCTTGGCTCTCTATATGGTATATGTGTATATACATTAATGGTGTACAGGGCGCGGGACTTGCATGAAGATAGTTCTATAGCCGACGGTTCCAATGGCTCTATATGTATATGTGTATATACAATCATAGTGTGTACAAGGGAATGGGGCTGTTGTAGATATAGTTCTAGCAAAGACCAGTTCATACAGCTCTCTATATGGTATATATGTGTATATACAATATGGTGTACAGGGACGCAGGACTTCTGAATGTAGTTCTATAGCAGCGACAGTTCCACTCTCTATATCGTATATGTCATATAATATTGTACACTATATGAAACTAATGGTGTTACTGGGACGAAGGACCGTCTACACGTTATATCGTATAGTTCATACCTCTCTAATCGTATATGTCATATATATATTGTACATATATTGTATATATGTGCATATACACCATTGACTAAACACACAATCTGACTTCCAAGACCTTGTAATAAGTGATTAACCATTGGCTACTTTACCGCAGTTCTGTTTATTAACCACCCCATCTTTGGACCATTTTGCAAACAAACAAAACCCTACAAAACAAACAAATAAACCTCATGTGAGGGAGCATATGCCCTGGTATACTGTTAATGGTTCACACTTCAACTCCACCAATATTCAAACCAAAAACTACACTCCTGAAAATTGAGGCAACCCATCTCCTCAAACTCTTTACCCCCCAACAAAGCCCCGCTCCTTAGGGAAGTACCAGCAGCGTTTATTTTTTTCCACTTCAAGCACTGGTAGTAGTTGTAGTAATACTACTATTTCTAATAATAATAATTATAGCTAAGATATATACCATCCAACATTTATTAAAATTCAATAATATTAAGTCAGTTTTGTTTGTCAGCTGACAATCATGGTATGGGGAGGACATAGGTACTCATGAATCTTTGGGTAAACAGCAAATCAATTAGGATTCATAGGTTTTCTATGCAAACCTAGAACGATGAAGACTCGTTAATTGTAAAATGGTGTTGTTTTAATTTATAATGTGAATAATAATGAATAATATTTAGCTCAGCCATGGTATGGGAAGACATTATTACAAATATAGACACTAACGCTTTTTTTTTTTTTTGTCAGAGACTTTAGTCTACAATGGTTGTTTAAACTTACAATAATAATAAATAATAATTATAATGCTAAATAATACATAATATAATAAATAATAATAATAAATACACACTATAATACACAGTGTTCCTGTAACTCAAGTGTAGAGCATTATGCTATCAAGCGAAGGTTTGGGGGTCTGATTCCCTGGGAACACATGATAGGTAAAAAATTGATAGCCTGAATGCACTGTAAGTGGCTTTGGATAAAAAGCGCGCAATGCGCAACTTAATTTAATTTTTAATTTATACCTATGATGACTAATATTTAATAATAATTAGTCAGTTTGTGTGTCAGATCAATCATGGTATGGGAAGACATGTTTAACAGTACTAAATACAGACATGAACGCTGTTTGTCAGAGACTTATCTAA
>NW_024878101.1:0-1908 GCF_018340385.1 Cyprinus carpio
TCTGACAGAAAGAACAAGAACATAAACTTACAGAAAGCTTTTCACTCTAAATACAGTTTATCATATTTAATGTAGTACAGTCAACAAATCTAAGGTCCATAAACACGTCACACCTGAGATTAAAATACTCCTAAACACGGTCTTAACCCATTCATGATCTTTCTGACACTCTGCATTCCCAATCCCTCTATACAGAACAAAACACTCTTCATCACTCGTGACAGAGGCTTCTGAGTCAGATTCTGACTGTCAGCTCATCATCAAGTGATGTTTACTGCAAATGCAGTTGCTAATTCAGACATTTTGATCACGATAACCAGAGAAAAAGTTCCCTGCTGGTCTGTTTAAATAGTAAACCCACCCCTCACTTCCTCTTCTTTTGGTTGGCGGTCCACAGGAATCTGTTCCTTCTTCACAATGATAAGCGTCTCCACCGATACGAGGTCCTGCCCTGTCCCGACCATCACCAACTCGTACGGTATTATCAGGGGACTGACAGATCTAAAGTCGAGCTCTGTCCATTTAAGAAACAAATTACAACCCTGACTTGTGGAAATATTCTCAAATTTTATATCACTAAACATGAAATATGCCCCCGAAATAAATGCACCAAAAAACATATCAAAAGTAAATAGTCTACAGTCCCTGGCCCTGGAGATATGATGCTGACTTAAAATTTAAAAAATCAATTCTATGACAAATAAAAACACAAAAAATAAATAAGAACTGAAAGTACATTATCTACCATCTTTCTTGCTTGTAGGCTACTTTACCACGAGCAGACAAATGTCATGAACATTTACAAAAAGTAAAAAGAAAACTATCTGATGGAATAGAATCTTCATCCTCATCGCTGGCTCTGTTGTTTCCTCAGCTGTGGTTTCTCTCTTCATCTTCATCATCTTCCTGCAGTCCAGCAGTGTGTCTGAGCACATCGCTTCAGTGGCGCCTGCTGCATCTGCTGCTCCCTCCAGCGTTACAGTCTGAACCCAGAGACTCTGTGAGGTTTGATGACTGTCACACATCTTCTCTCCCTGAGCGTCAGTGGAACAGAGTAAAGCGAGGCTGAGCTCTCTGAGTCCTGTGCGTGTCTCTTGGATCTCTGTTCAGAGAGAGTTGATCTCTGACGCTCCAGACTGAATCTGTCCCATCACTCCACACACACACCAAACCTTTTCCAGCTCCTGTAGAAAAGAAACACACAATCACAGTGACTTTTCAGTTTATATGACAACTGCTCCTCTGAAAGAAGATTATTTTTTAAAAAATAAAAAGCTCTTGGCAGGCTGGATGCTTACAAAAAGAAAAAAAGCTATTTTTTAGATGTCAAAATAGCAATAGACTGTGGTGCTTACAAGCTTCTCATTGTTCTAATAATACTGACATTAAATTGTGTGTAATGTGTGTAATATACTAAACACAGAAATCTGAATCTGGAGTCAGATTATATTTATTCAGACTAGAGCAAATCTGTGTGTGTGCCAGAGT
The DNA here is from genome assembly GCF_018340385.1 of Cyprinus carpio. NCBI lineage: Eukaryota > Metazoa > Chordata > Actinopteri > Cypriniformes > Cyprinidae > Cyprinus > Cyprinus carpio. Next base: position 1,489 of record NW_024878101.1, read on the forward strand.
TTGATTTTATGGACATTTCTGTTTGGTACTGTGTTGGTTCACCAGTGGATATAAAACTATGACCCTGAAGCAAAACCGGTTGAAAACTTAGAAAGATTTGGGGAATCAATTTAAGAAGTTAATTAGAAGTCAGCAGAAAAGGACTGGAAAAGACAATCAGTCACTTTATGTACAGGATGAAGTGAATCTTGCTTCTCTTGCTTGCTCTTTTTACATTGGCGATCCTCGAATATATATACAGTACAGGTCAAAAGTTTGGAAACATTACTATTTTTAATGTTTTTGAAAGAAGTCTCTTCTGCTTATCAAGCCTGCATTTATTTGATCAAAAATCCAGAAAAAAACAGTAATATTGTGAAATATTATTACAACTTAAAATAATAGTTTTCTATTTGAATATACTTTAAAAAAAATATTTAT
>NW_024878102.1:0-1310 GCF_018340385.1 Cyprinus carpio
AATTGCACCCCCCTATATACGGTGGTGCAACAGTTACTTGTTCTTTTTCTATAGGTCCTAGGAGTGACTGAAAATTCGGTATATATACTATTTAGGGGGCGCCCGGATCGTTTGCACTTTGGTTTGGTAGCTCTAGCGCCACCAGGGGCCGAGTTACGGTAATTGCACCCCCCCAGTTGTTTTGCACCTAGAGAGCTGAAATTTTGCTGTGTATACTAATTGGAGGATGCCCAGTCGATTGCACTTGGTTTCGTCCCTCTAGCTCCATCCGGTGCCGAGTTATTGTACTGCACCCTTACTTGAGTTTTCGCAGTTCTAGGGCTAGTGGAGGTTGTTTTTTTCGCATGGTTTCCAGCCCCTAGGGGTTGAGTTTCGGGTGTGCTAGGGCTAGGGCTGAGTTTCACAGTTCCAGCCTCAGGGCTGAGTTTCGCAGTGCTAGGGCTGGGGCTGAGCTCGCAGTTCCAGCCCTAGGGCTGAGTTTCCCGCATTGCTAGGGCTAGGGACTTAGTCATATGCTTAATGGATTTGGGACTCGAATCATATTAGTTGGACTTACTGTTTTAGGTTAGTTGGACTGAGAGTCATATAGTGGCTGGTTGGGACTTAGTCATATTAGTTGGACTTAGTGTTTGGAGTAGGTTGGACTTAGGTATTTTTTTCTAGGTGTTTTTTAGTGGTTTTGAGTGTGTTTTTGAGTGGTTTGGTTAGGTTTTGGGTGTTAGTTTTGGTAAGTTTGTGTTGGTTTGGAGTGGTTTGTGGTTTTGAGTGGTTTGGAGTGGTTTTTGAGGGGTTTCTAATTTGTTTTTAAGGTGGTTTTGGAGTGTTTTTTGGAGTGGTTTTTGGGTTTAGGTTTTTGGGTGGTTTTTTGGTAGGGTTTGTATTGTTGGTTTGAGTGGTTTTGTATGGTTTTGAGTGGTTTGGAGTGGTTTTTTGAGGGTTTCTGAGTGTTTTTTGAGTGGTTTTGAGTGTTTTTGGAGTGGTTTAGTTAGGGGTTTTGGGTGGTTTTTGGTAGGGTTTGTATTTGGTTTTGGAGTGGTTTTGTGTGGTTTTGAGTGGTTTTGGAGTGGTTTTTGAGGGTTTCCTGGAGTATTTTTGGGAGTGGTTTTAGTGAGTGTTTTGGAGTGGTTTGGTTGGAGGTTTGGGTGGTTTTGAGTAGAGGTTTGTGTTGGTTTTGGAGTGGTTTTGTGTGGTTTGGAGTGGTTTTGGAGTGGTTTTTGAGGGGTTTCTGAGTGTTTTTTGAGTGGTTTTGAGTGTTTTTGGAGTGGTTTTGGTTAGGTTTTGGGTGGTTTTGGTAGGGTTTGTGTTGGTTT
>NW_024878103.1:0-1486 GCF_018340385.1 Cyprinus carpio
TGCTAGGTAACTGGAGTGGTTGCTAGGCAGTTGCTAAGGTACTTGGGGTGGTTGCTAAGGTGTTGCTAGGCGTTGCTAGGGTGTTCTGGCTGGTTGCTAGGCTGGTTGCTAGGCAGTTACTAAGGTACTTGGGGTGGTTGCTAAGGTGTTGCTAGCGTGGTTGCTAGGTGTTCTGGGGTTGTCTAGCGGTTGCTAGGCAGTTACTAAGGTACTTGGGGTGGTTGCTAAGGTGTTGCTAGCGGTTGCTAGGGTGTTCTGGGTGGTTGCTAGGTTGCTAGGCAGTTGCTAAGGTATTGGGGTGGTTGCTAAGGTGTTGCTAGGCGGTTGCTAGGGTGTTCTGGGTGGTTGCTAGGTGGTTGCTAGGTAACTTGGGTGGTTGCTAGGCTGTTGCTAGGCAGTTGCTAGGTACTTTGGGTGGTTGCTAATGTGTTGCTAGGCGGTTGCTAGGGTGTCTGGCTGGTTGCTAGGCAGTTGCTAGGTACTCTGGGTAGTTGCTAGGCTAGCTAATCACTATTAGCCTGTAGCTATCACTGCAGGCATACTAGCTGTTGGAATTCTAGTTTGCTAGCATGAGTCAAAAAGCCCACCGCCTTTTTTTTCTACGATGTTCTTATTCAGAGATATATGTCGTTCACCGGAATTATGCTCTAGGCATTCTCTGTTCGGCAAATGTTGCTATGGAGTGGACCTTGCAACTGCCAATGATGAATACTCCAAAGGTCTGCTTGCCAGAGAAACCACCCCTCATGTACTGTATAAAATGTACCTGATGCAGAACATAGATAGAGACTTTGAAAAAGCGGTTGCTGCAGTACTCTGTTTGGGTTGCTGAGGGAGGAGGGCTTGGGCAGTGCATGTCAATGATGAAGACTCAAAAGGCACAGGCGTTCTGCCATATAAACCAACACCCACAATGGATCCGGTAGAGCGATTTTCGGTACGTTGTAAAGATATATAGAATGTGTACTTAACCGGAAAATGGTTTGCTGTGCCAGGGTATCCTGTTTGGTTGCTAGGGATTGCCTTGGGCATCTGCCACATGATGATACTCAAAAGGCTGCGTGCCAATATAAACCAACCCCCTGTCTGTACATATTCTGATGCAGAGATATAGGATCTTGAAATAGACGTTCTAGGGTACCTCTGTTTGGTTGCTAGTGATTGCCTGGCGCTCCATGATGCTAATCCAAAGGCTGCTTGCCTGTATGACGATGACATAACCCAACCCCCCTATGCCTTTATGATATTCAGATTTATGAAAATATCCCTATAAGCTTCTTGGGCTGCTAAGTGCTCTAAATGGTTGCCTAGTGCGTTGGCTATGAAGTCTTCACCGTGATTCGTGATTGGCCGCTTGCTGTCTCGAGTCCAAACGAGCCCGCCCCTCATGTTTCTATGACACTTCTATCCAAAGATATTATTTTTATCTTTTTTCAATGGAAGTCATATTATGAATGAGGCTTGTTACTAGGGACCCTAAATGGTT
>NW_024878104.1:0-1848 GCF_018340385.1 Cyprinus carpio
AGGAATGAATAGACTACCTGTTCTGTCCTGTGTCCCGCAGCCCTGCAAAGCGCATCGATATGAAACCAAGTATCTGGATTAAAATGACTTAGTTACTACATTTCTATTGCTTTTATGTTGAAGAACTTTGTTGTTTCTATTTTAATGTACTTTAAAGTTTAAATCACATTAAAGCTAGCTTGTACATTGGGGAATGAATGATGAGATGCTTTTTATATACCAATACCGCCACTACAGCCGCCTCAGGTGTTCTACATGAGCTTGACGAACCCAACATTAAATCGCTAACCAACCATCTATTATCTTAATCGACAGGTATCTTCTTACTCCACAACCAATTCCATCACCGCATTAATCGCTGACATCCCTTTAATGTACATACATGCTGCCTTACATATTATTATAGCCCAGTTTGTGCTGACTACAGTGAGATTAGACTTTAGCCATTTAGATATTTATAAGAAACGGAAAGCACAAAATGTCAGGGCATGACAAAGTCTCTACAGGCCCCAAAAATTCTTTAGATTCCAGAGGGTTAATATGACATTTAAGTATACTTGACGTATACTTACAAAAAAAGTCTAAAATATATTTCAGCTATATTTTGTACTCCTAGAATATGTGTTCATTCATTGTATGCGATTTTTCAGTGGGCGCCAGTACACATCTTCTGCACAGAATTAAAAAAAAAAAAAAAAAAACAAGTGAACAAAAAGAAAAAAAGAAACAACAGATACCACTTTTATATAATCTAACACGGCCATCTGACATGAAACAGCATCAAAACCAGTAACGCTATGGAATAAAAAATGCTCACTGCATGAAGAGGTAATAATACAGTAGTCAAGCTTTAGGTGTTGATTGACTCCATCTACATTTTGATTATCATCTCTGAATCCAATTCACTTAGTTTTTTTTTCAGCTTTCTTTTTTGTTCAAAAATATTTATTTCTTTTTACATTTTTTTATGAAAACTTACTACCCACATTAAAAGTGTTTTGAAAAAAAAAGAATGCCAGAAGCTAGAATAAAATGTTTTTTTTTTTGTTTTGTTTTTTACAAGCAAACAAAAACATTTTAACATTGTTTATATACCCTGTTCTTTCTTTGGATGTTTTGGATGTTCAGATATACAAAATATATACAAATTAAAACCTAAATTGGGACATAGTAGTATACTTAAAGTATGATGTAAAGTTCACTTAAAGAAAACTTATGAGTATACTTGCAGTATAAAACTACTAAACTAGTAGTTTTACTGAGATATACTTCAAAGTGTACAAAGTATTTAATTAGTAAACTATCAGTATACCTATAAGTTCTCACTTTAGTATAATTGCAGTACAAATCACAAACAGCAGAGGGGTAAACTTAGTTGTGTACTCAAAGTTTGCTACTGCTATAAAGTATACTTAAACCTATACGTTTATATACTCAGAAAGTAAATACTTAGTCCCAGTGAGTACAGAAACAGTACACTTGCTGGGGCATACTACTGTAAACACCGATAAGCTTGTATACTTGCTACATAAAGTATACTTAAAAATATACTTGAACTTTTTTACTTGAGTATACTTAATAAAATAAACTTTGAAGCATACTACTTTTTTTTTGGTATTTTTTGTTTTTAGATTGCTAGATGTTAAAATGGTTCAATGTAGTGTGATTTTTAACCCTTTTTGCACATAATATTTATGTACATGCTTACATTCACTTTATTTATTTAATCCAAAATACAAAATACAGAGATTTTTTGCTCATATCGTCCAGCCCTATGCAGAAGTGTAGTTTTTTTAAATAGCATAAAAAAAAAAACTAAAAAAAAAAACTAAATAGCAATAATTAACT
>NW_024878105.1:0-2082 GCF_018340385.1 Cyprinus carpio
GGGTACCATGTATACATGGATGATTTTTACACCAGTCCCAAGCTCCTAACAGACTTGTTTGCTTTGAAGTTTGGTGCATGTGGGACTTACAGAGACAACAGGAAAGACTGCCCTCGGAATGCAGCTAACTCACTCACCAAAAAATCTGTGAGGGGCTCCATCAGGTGGATTCGAGACAAACATCTTGTGTTTGTGAAATGGATGGACACACGAGAGGTGTCTGTCTGTTCCACCATCCATGCTGCTTATACAGGAGACAATGTGCAGAGGAGGACGAAAACACAAAATGGATGGAGGACAAAGAGTTTTCCACGTCCTGCACCTGTGACTGCCTACAACCAGCACATTCGGGGCGCTGACCTGTCTGATCAGCTGTTACAGTATTACAGTACACAGCACAAAACAATGAAGTGGTACAGAAAGCTATTTCTACACTTCTTGGATATTGCTGCCACCAATGCTTTTATTGTACACAAAGAGCTTTATGGCACCATGAGCCACAAGGAGTTTATGGATTAAGAACTAATTGACAGAGCTCTGTGGGGTCACATGAAAATACCACCAAAAACCACAAACGGCCAGTGCTGACCAGTGCCTTTCCTGGAGCTGAGCAGGGCCTCCGATGCCTGACTATGGTCGAGGACCTCTGTGCTTTGCACAGCAACGCATGGCAGAGGCAGGGCACTCCTTGGAACAATGCCAGGCATGTGCTGTTCACTTGAGGGTTCAGTGAAAAACGGAACTGTTTCCCTGTACGTAAAGTGCACAAAGGATGTATAGCCTAGTTCAGTGTCTGGTGCTATGTGAGAGAGTAGGTTCGTGGGCTTCGCGAAACCTTACACCTTTTTAATCTTGTACTCTCCTGTTTACACTTGGGGTTTTTTGCACAGTTCTTGCTCTCAGCAGATGTAGTCCTTCTGTTGTTATTAATAACTCCTCAAAGTTATTCAAAACTGGATAGTTAAATATATTCTAAACTAAACTCTAAACAAAAAAAGATTTACCATTTATTTGTCCCTCACATTCTTCTTGTAAACTCTTCCCACTCTCTCAGTCACCACAAATGGTCTGAAAGCTCATATGCAAGCTCATTATGTGGGGCCTTTTCTTCTCAGGTACGGGAATCACAGCATATAACTGCATGATAGTTGGACGCCCCTCTCGGCCATTTAAGACCCTGTTCGTTACACAAAACGAGTCTTAGACAAATGTAATAATCAATATGGTTTTCTTTCTGTGAGATAGGAAACAAGCTGATTTTCACATAAATTTTGGAAGCAAAAAACTCTAAGCTACAAGATCAATTCTCAGAAGTCCTTGTAGACCAATGTGGTGTATGTATGTTTTATGGCCTTATTCTCAAGTGAATTTAAAAATTTTTAGTTTTCTCACTTCTTCCACGTCATCAAATGTTGCTTTCTTCAAAAACACAATCAACTGTACATATACATGCTGCTCACACACTAGACCCGATTCCAAAAAGTGGCAAGTTTTTTCATATGAACATTTATGAGGAAGATAAAAAAGAAAAGAGATGAATAATTTACAGATCTATAAAAAGCATTATATTTTTGTTCACAATAGAATATAGATAACATATCAGATGTGTTGACAGGTAGGAGACATTTTTTGAAATGTCTTGCCAAATATTAGCTCATTTTGGATTTCATAGAGAGCTACACATTCCAGAAAAGTTGGGACAGGTAGCAATAAGAGGCAGGAAAAAGTTAAATGTAGAAAACATATAAGGGAACAGCTGGCCAATTTACAACTTATTGGGTCAATTGGCAGCTTATGATTGGGTATAAAGAAGGCCTCTCAGAGTGGCAGTGTCTCTCCAGAAGTCAAGATGGGCAGAGGGATCACCAATTCCCCCCAATGCTGCGGCGAAAAATGAGTGGAGCAATATCAGAAAGGAGTTTCTCAGAGAGAAAAATTGCAAAAGAAGTTTGAAGTTATCATCATCTACAGTGCATAATATCATCAAAGATTCAGAGAGAATCAGAACAATCTCTGTGCTTAAAGAGTCAGGCCAGAGAAAACCATGGATGCCCGTGATCTTCTTGCCCTTAGATGGCACTG
>NW_024878106.1:0-2046 GCF_018340385.1 Cyprinus carpio
ATGTATAGAAACTACACTTTCACTGTGGAATCAAAGGTGTTGTAATCAATAAAAAATAACATGACTCAAAGAAAGAAGACTCTAAATTAGTTCAATGATTCAGGTCAAATAATGATTACATTAAAACAATCTTCATCTCTCAATGTCTTTTTTGTTCTTGGCTTGTCTGTCTGTTATAACTCCATTACATAAATGGAAATAAAATTTAATGTGAAGTCAAGTGTCAAGTTAAGCAGCCTAAAGCAAACTGCGACCTATAATGGTGACAAACAAATTGTGATTTTCTTCTTTGTTGATTGTGCTTATTAGCATCAGGTTTCTTCAATGGCACCGGTCAATCATCCTCAGTTAATCTAATTATCTGCGTGCTTCCAACACTGCTTCAGTGTTACTTTTTAACACTACTTCCAGAGTTTATGGAGTCCACACTCAGAGTGTTAAAGTGCTGCCTGGGGATTTTTGCTATTATGTATGCATGATGGAGTTTTTTCATTGGCTACAACATGCTCTTTTGATGGTCACCATTGTTTGTTGCTGATGCTCCCATGATTCTTGATAATGCGGTATTGATAGAAATTAAAGGGGAGCGGCTTTGTTGATTTTTGCGTGTCTGTCAGATGTCTGAGCTATCCCAAAAATTCCGAATATTGTATTTTGTTTCACCCCTAGTTTATGTAATCCAATAAAAAGGCAAACCCAAAATTAGGTGTTCAGATCACTGTTTGACAGTAGGACAATGATATAATCCCATACAACATGATAATCTATCATAGCCACACAAAGTATAAAGTTATCAACTTAGGGTCAGGATCACAACTTCGACAAGCACTGACCACTATAGTAGTGACACACAAGGTGTGATTTTCTCGTTTTGAGTGATTGTGCTTGCATTGTTATCAGGTCAATCTTCCAATAATGGTCAATCATCCTCAATTAATCACTGTTTATCTCATTAGCTTCAACATATAGCCAGTGTTACTTTTAGCTACTGCTTGGTGTTTATCACGAGGAGTCCACACACTCCAGGTGAAATTAGCACTGGGGATTTTTGCTGTGTAGTGGCATGAATAGGTATGAACTGAATTATCTTTTAGCAACTTCTTTTATTCTTACTATATTCTTTTATTTTTGCTTTTTTATGTGACGCGGTTAATATGGTTGCATTTTGGATGTTCAGGAGGTGATCTGTTTATCTGAGTATCGGTTGTCACCGTTATTGAGATTCATAGCTGATTCTTGATGTGTGTGTGCCGAACATAGAAACCCTCAAAATATAAAATGAAACACTTGCTGCAGTGACCTGTAGCCAATGCATAGAAATTTCATTCCATGTGGAATCAATGGTTTGTGAACAATAAAAATAACATGACTCAAGAAAAGCCTAATGATTTCAGTGATTCAGGTCAAATATGATACATTAAACAATCTTCATCTCTCAGATGTCCTTTGTCCTGGGCTTGTCCCTGTCTGTTATAACTCCATTTAGACATAAGCCAAACAAAAATTTACTATTATGAAGTCAAGGTGTCAAGATCCCAACTAAAGCAAACACTGACCAATTATAATGGTGGAAAAACAACCATTCAGGATTTTTCTTCTTTTGGTGATTGTGCTTTGTTAACATCAGGTTTCTTCAATAACGGCCAACTCATCACTCAATTAATACACCTAATTATCTCATTAAACTTCACCCCTCGCTTCAGTGTTACTTTAAACACTACTTCAAGTTTATTATGATATGGTCGCGCACTCAAGTGTGAAATTACACACGGAGGATTTTGCTTGTGTATGCATGGGATTATTGGTTTTTTTTATGCTACAACCCAATGCTCTTCTTGATGGTCACCATTGTTGTGATGCTCAACGCTGATTCTGGATGTCTGGTGTCTCAATTAAAGAGCCCTTTAATTGATTTTTTGTGTCTGTCCGATGCTGACTTCCCAAAAATTCCAGATATTGTATGTTTTCACCTAGTTTATGTAATCAAAAATGCAAACCCAAATTAGGTGTTCAGATCACTACATGACAATGTTTCAAAACATAATC
>NW_024878107.1:0-2071 GCF_018340385.1 Cyprinus carpio
TAGACCTTGTCCTTCAATTTCACTATCAAAAAATTTTGGTAGCAGTGTCTTAAACAGGTAGTCCTCCGGAGGGTCTAACACTGGACCCGAGGTTTGGTGAAGTTTGCCCCCTTTTTTGAGGGAGTTATAAGCGGTGCAAAATTTTGGTTTTTTTTTTGGCCCGGTGTTCCAAGGTCCTTCTGTCCACTCTAATGGTCAAATGGACAAATAATGGGTGGTTTCGTGGGACCTGGGGGTGGGGTCCCGCCGGGGGTCCGCAGTGGTTCCGTGTCCATTCAGCCACTATAATGGTCAAATGGACAAATAGTGGTTCGTGGGACCCGGGGGGTGTGGTCCGCCGGGGGTCCGCAGTGATTCCGTGGTCTTCCTCGCCACTATAAATGGTCAAGGACAAATAGTGGGTTCGTGGGGACCCGGGGGGGGTCCGCCGGGGTCCGGCAGTGGATCCGTGGTCATTCCGTCATTATAATGGTCAAATGGACAAATAGTGGGTTCGTGGGACCCGGGAATTTGGGGTGGGGTCGCGGTAGTCCGTGGGGTCCGCAAATAGTGGGTTAGTGGATCCGTGCCAGTCGCGGCGGGTCATTCCGTGGTCATTATAATGGTCAAATGGACAAATAGTGGGTTCGTGGGACCCGGGGGTGGGGTCCGAGGGGGGTCCGCGCAGTGGTTCCGTGGTCATTCCGCCACAATAATGGTCCAATGGACAAATAGTGGGCTTCAGGAAAAAAAAAGTGCCGCACTCCCCATTCGGGTAGCGCCCACTGTTGTAAACCTAGGTGGATTTGGTCCGTTGCGCCACCGCTGTGGCGGTGAAGGCCAGAATTGCATTTAGGGCCCCAAATTTGGGTGGAGCCTTCCGTGGGGCCCCTGGGGGGTGCGCCAGGCTGTCCCTTGCAAGTCATGGCCTCTTTGGGCCGGCAGCTGTCCGCATACGTGGCGGCGCGTCCGGCAAAAATTTGGGGTTCCGGGGCGCGCATTGAGGTCGCCACGACACCTATGTACACGATCCATCACACATATTCCAAATGGCCACCAAACAAATTGTGGACTTATGGAGGGAAGTAGCTTTTTTTGGTGAAAACTTTAACTGAATAACGCTCTTTGATTTAATTTGCAGTTTTAGTGCTTTTCAACTGCTTAACCATGGTGACTATCATGAACATTTTCTCTGTTCTTCAATACATCTTCGAACTCAAGATGATGCCTCATTTGGTCGATGTTTAGATTATCAGCATGGCCTCTTGCCTTAAGTGACACTAAATTAAGATTCTATGGTCCGCCCGGGTAAATCCAGGTTGTCCTGAGGCGGTTGCGGCATTAAGCCGGAGGTGAAGTGTGTTTCTGGCAGCCTAGCAACTCCCACATCTCTGACTCAGCTGAGCCCTGGTTCTTTGAATGCTCCCTCGTCAACACGTCACCCTGCTGCTTTCAACCAGCAGGCAGACAGGAGAGATCACAAGCTGTAGTCTTCTGCGACAACGTGCGTGGGTAACAATTGTAAGTTGTTTCTGTACTAATGACGGAACGGAAAGTAGTAAATAATTGACTTTACATTTACCACTTTACTTTTTCCGAATTTTTAAAAATGGGCATTTAAATTGTTTAGTTCAGACCAAAAAAGAAACGTAAAATATTTATGGATATTTGAAAGTCATTTGAAACATTGTGAAAAGTTTTGAAATATTAAGATATTTAAATGTTTTGTGAAAAAGTATGTAGGTCACCATGCTTTATTTACTATTAAAATACAGTAAAACAATAATATTTGTGAAATATTATCTATTTAAAAAAAGAACAGTTTCATGTCTTTTAAAAAATGTAGATTTATTCCTGTAATTTAATTCAAAGTTTACCATTGTTGAAAACCATGATACAACCATTCAAAAGTTTGGAGGAAGAGAAAAAAACATCTTACTTTTATCCAGCAAGGACACATTAAATTGATCAAAAGACATTTGTAACATTACAAAAGATTTCTATTTTAAAGAAAAAAAAAACTTTTGAACATTTGATTCATCAAAGAATTTAAAGGGTTAGTTCACCCAAAAATATAAATTAGGCTGCGTTT
>NW_024878108.1:0-2390 GCF_018340385.1 Cyprinus carpio
ATAATAATGTTGTGTCTTTAATACAATAGACACAGACAGTTTTACTCAATGAAAGGTTTATTCGCTTCATAATTACTTAATAATTGTATTGAAGCCTTACACACATGCTACACAGATAATGTAGAGTCCCGCATTAATTTGAAATTTCACACATCTTATTGCGGGAGTGGCTTGATGGGAGCAAAGGAGATGCAGATAACATGATCTTGACCCCTAAAGGGACTGCCATGCTCTTTACAAGGCTCCCTGATTTTGGTTTTGTGGGGTGTACTAGAACAGGCTCTCATACTCAGGCTGTTCAAAAACACACATTTTTCACATATTTACATGTGAAAAAACACATTTTTCTCTACATATTTTACATTATTACAATACCTCTCTTCCCAGTCTGGCATGAAATGCCTGAATAGTTCCTGTAACAAATGAAGGCCTACCTTCTGGGATACACGGTAAAATGCTGGTTATTCCTGGGGCCAGTGTGTGTGTAGTGATTGTTACTGGGCCAAGCCGTGTGTAGTGATTTCATTAGCTGGAGCCAGTGTGTGTAGTGATTGGTTGGCTGGGCCCAGTGTGTGTAGTGATTAGTTAGTCTGGGCCGAGGTGTGTGTTGTGATTGGTTAGGCTGGGCCAGTGTGTGTAGTGATTGGTGTAGCTAGTCGCAGTTGATGTGTTGTGATTAAGGATTAGGTGCTGGGCCCGTGTGTGTGGTATGACTGTGTAGCTGGGCCAGTTCTGTGTAGTGGAGATTGTGATTACCTGGCGCAGTGTGTGTAATGGTGATTGGTTAGGCTGCGGGCGCCAGTGTGTGTAAGTGATTGTTAGTGGGCTGGGGCCAGTGTGTGTTTTGATTAGTTGAGGTGGGCCAGTGTGTGCAGTTGATTAGTTAGCTGGGCCCGTTTGTGTTGTGATTAGTTATGCTTGGGGCCAGTGTGTGTAGTGATTGGTTAGCTGGGGCCAGTGTGTGTAGTGAGTGGTTAGTGGGGGCCAGTGTGTGTAGTGGGGTCTAGTAGTCGGCTGTGGGCTCCAGTTTTGTGTGTTATGATTGTGTTAGCTGGGTCCAGTGTGTGTAGTGATTGTGTTGGACTGCGCCAGTGTGTGGTTAATGATTGTTGGGGGACTTCAGAGCCCAGTGGGTATTTGTTATTGGTCTAGCTGGGTCCAGTGTGTGTGTGATTCGGATTAGTACTGGGCCCAGTTATGTGGTATGAATTTGCCTCCACTTTCTGCAGCCTCAATGGTTTTGGAAATGGTCATGCCCCCTGTACCGTCCTGGGCCAGCTTTAGTGTAAATGGTTGCAAGTTCAAAATCCACATGGCATATTTGAAGCCTGATTTAGAACCCGTAGATTGTAGATCACCGCTAAAGTTGGTCTTTTCATTGTGAAAGGGCTAGGCGTGATCTCTTACATAGATGATAACTAGCTGCATTAGTCTTTTCTCATAGGTGCAGCGCAACTAAGTCAAATTGTCCCCTTCGTTCAGAGAGGGTCTTGTGTGATACTCACAAAATGCTGCTGGAAAATTACAATTGACGTTGTAGTTCCATAACAGCGTGTGTCTGTACTGTCGTTTTTGAAAAGTGATTTCTGGGTTAAATAAAATAGCTCTCGTTTTGAATTGGATCTTGAGTCTTTGTAACTTGCATAGATCTATTTGGTATGCTTCAAACAGGGGGCAACATTACGACTAACTAAAGTTGAAAAAGGTGAAAATAACATACATAGCACCCCTTTACAAAACTTTAATTAATGCCGTCACGTAACAAATCTGTTCAAATATAAAATGAAATGAACTGCTAATTACTACATTGAAATAAAAATGTAAAGCCTGCACAAATATTAGAAATCGGAATATAAATAATTGGGAATCATGTAAAAATATTAAAATAAAAACAGTGCACATTTCATCTTATTATAACATTTATGTAGTTTTGTTCTCTTGGCTGTTTCCTTATAAAAGTCCAGAAATTTGGTAAAGTTTTTCGTAAGGTGTCTTTTTTAATTATATGATGTCATTACGTAAGCAGTGATCACGAATTCCGTTTTCTGTGGTGATTTATTGAACTTGAATGGTTAAATACACACATAATTACGTGTTTACGTGTTAAATAAATGAAAAAAAAAAGACTTACATAAATCAGTTTGGGTAAAACCCGAATGTGTATCAGCCAGATAGCACATGTACAACATCAGCCTCCTATCTATAACATCTGTCTGTGCGCGCACGCGCCTCCGCTATGTTCTTATTCCCTATTAATGTGCTTAAAGGTGCTGTATGTAGGATTGACACCGAGTTGTTGAACTAGGTATTGCAGTCCAAATTCAAAATATTGGAGAGAGTTTTTTCACCCTGCCCCCCTCCTCAGACTGACGCACACGCAGGTTGCCAGA
>NW_024878109.1:0-1672 GCF_018340385.1 Cyprinus carpio
TTTTAACGGCGCCATGGACACGCCCTTTAACGAAAACTCAAGATCTTCACAATTTACCATCTCAAAGGCCTTTAGATTAGATTGACCGAAATAAAATGTTGATGTCATAAAAATTTCTGAAATTTATTTGTTGCAGTAAACGCGGCACTTTCTGGCAGCAGAAGAATGGCGCTATGACATGACTGAAATAGGCATTAGTCTGTTCGGAACCGATCTTATCGGCATGTGGTACAGAGAACGGAGTGAACCGCTGAAATGTCTGATTGTAGCAGCTTTCCTTTTTTCACTTGGTGAATCATCGGAAGAGCGTCGGGCGACAGCCACTGCCCCGCTCCGTCAATGAAAACTCAAGATCTGCGCAATTTAACATCCTGCGAGCCTTTTGAATTGAGCCGGCCCGAAAAAAAACTTATTTGTTGTCATGCAATTTCTTGGGTAGTTTGTCACAGCGTAAAATATGTCCTTCCGTTTGCAGCCGGGTGGCGCTATGACAATGACTTCTTATCCAACATGTGTGAAGTTTGGGGCAGATTGGACGGCATTGTGTAATGTCACGAGTTATGACAACTTCCTTTTCGCAGCCGAATCATCGGGGAAGTGGAGTCAGGCCGCCCGCGGACTGCGCCCTTCAGCGAAAACTCAAGATCTTACGCAATTTAACATCGCAAAGGCCTTTAGATTAGGCATACCAAGTTTGGTGTTGATCTGAATAAATCTCTAGGAGGAGTTAGATTTAAAGTACAGCGCATGGAAATGGCAAAAAATACACAAAATTTACTCATAAAATTAAAAATAACCGACTTCCTGTTGGGTTTCGGATTTTGCTCCAAGAGTCTTTTTGTAGGTATTGGGGAGTTACATGTGTGTACCGATTTTTCATACATGTACGTGAAACGTAGCTCGAGGCGCACACCGTTGAACGTGTATAGGTGGCGCTGTCGAGCCATTTTTGCCACACACCCACTTCTGAAACCCATATCAGACGTAAATTTTCGCCAGTTCTGAGGGTGTGTGCAAAGTTTCATGACTTTTTCGAGCATGTTTAGGCCCTCAAAAATGCCATTCATTTTGGAGAAGAAGAATAATAAAAATACACACACACACAATAATAAACACAGCATTGGCTGCAAGAAACAGCGATGAAGCAGACCTACATACCGGGCTCACCGCCAGTGAGGCAGCTTTAGTAAAACAGCGAACAGCGAGAAATATGCATTTAAAGTGGTAAATATAGGAGGAATAGCAATAAAGCCATTTGCACATGCAATCTTCCCTGTTGCCAGCAGGTAGGCGGCTATCATTATAATGGACACAGCGCCATGGACACGCCCTTTAAAAACCTCAAGACTCCACAATTCACTATTGCAAAGGCCTTTAGACTAGACTGACCAGAAAAAAATTGATGTCATAAAATTTCTAGGAGTAGTTTCGTTACAGCGTAAAACATGACACTTCCTGTTGCCAGCAGTGGCGCTATGACTATAACTGAATATGGGCACGTAGATCTTTTCAGGTCAGAAGTCTATCTAACATGTGAAGTTTGGGGCAGATTGGACATTGTATGTCTGAGTTAGAGCATTTCCTTTTTCAAAGGCGAAACATCGAAATTTGTCAGGCCGCCATGGACACGCCTTTTAAAACGAAAACCCTAGATCTTCGAATTCTATCGAAA
>NW_024878110.1:0-2377 GCF_018340385.1 Cyprinus carpio
TACAAGTAGCTGTCAACTTAAGAACGTTCGAGACGGCTGCACTTATAGTAAATGAAACTAACATGATCTCATTAAAGCCCAACATGGAGATTCATATATAGTTGTATGAAGAGAGAAAAAAAAAAAAAAAAAAAAAAAAAAAAAACAAACAAAGTAAAATCTGTTAAGGTAGTACTAGTATTAAGTGCTCAACCATCTCAGTCTGTAACGGGCGCTGGCAGAGTGGTTCATGCCTACCTATGGCTTTTGGTAAAAGAAGATGCTCAGCCAACGAGGCGATTCCGGCCAGTCAATAACTTTTCCATTGATGACGCCGAAGCACTCGGAAAAGAATTTTTCCCTTCATCACGAGCCTTCTTGATCAAAGGCCAGAGCTTCTCCCGAGCGCTCTGTCCTCCGGAGAAAGAGCTTCGGTAATCCTGAGACGATTCTCTTGCAAATACTGAGAGTTTTTAGCTTCTTTCCAGACGGCATCACGAAGGCGAGCAAGGCAAACAAAACTATAGTTGATCTCGCACGCCGTCATCTCTTCAGTTTCCCCACGCGATGGACCGTGTCCAATGCCCTTGTTTCAGTCTCACGAAGGCTTTTTGGTGCCATTTCCCCAAGGATTCGATTATCGTGCCTCTGATGTCTTCATCTCTTTACTCCCCATATTGCCGTGCATCTTAACGCGACCCGCCTTCTACTGTAGGCGTTGACACTCCAACGCTTCTCGCAGAGTGCTTATTTTCTTTGCTTGGATCTTTGTATTGTGCAATTGCAATTTCTTCTCCATTGGTTTGCTGTTGTTGTTGCACATCCAGGTGACCGCGGTTTTTTGACAGTTGTTGTCGAAAGCTCCGCAACACGTTTGGAATTTAGCCTATCAGTGTTTCATTCCTATAGCAGAGACTCTCCGGAGTGTTTCATCCTGCTTGCTGGTCATGGGCTCGTATCGCCTCCATTATTCAGCATTACCGTCTCCCATTTCGCGCACTGACTGAGATTTCACATTCCTTTTCTTGCAGGCTTCTCTGGTGTCTCCACCGCCAACTGTGGAATAAACCGTGTCTGGATAATGGCTCTGGTGTGGTTTTCATACTAGGCACATTCTCTGCCTCCACCTCCAAAGGATTTTGGGCTTAACCTGACTCTTGAGACTGGCTATCTTCCATGTTTCTACGGTCACGCGGTAGAGAAATCGCTAATCCCTTTCAGTGTTCCTCTCTTTTTTCTTTTAGACTTGGGCATCTCGTGGAAACTTCATAATTACTAATGCCTTCTTCATAGGTTCGTTTTTGCTTTTTTTTCCACTCTCTTCCCTTCCCTTCTCTTTTTTTTTTTTTAGGTTTCTTGCAATCAAATTCATTATTTCAAAAAAAAAGGCAGTAATATCATAAACCCTTGAAATTGCTCGCCAGAGCGACAGCACACTCCTCCTACAAACAACGCTGCCATCGTTGGGACCCCCAATCACCCGCAAGAGCTTTCCATAGCGCACCACTGAGTGAACGTCTGTACTTCCAGGTCAGAGAGCACCTGTCCATCAAAGCTCACTATCCAATCAGAGTAGATCACTGTTAAGGCCGCCCCCACGAGAGGTTTGTGTCAAAACACCAAACGAAAAACTGCTAAGTGTAAACAAAATCTGTGGCAATGCATTCAGAATCCACGATTAGCGAAAACGAATCTTTGAAAAACATTAACAAAGAATGAAGCATATTTGAAGAGCCTGTTAAATTTGTGCGACTGAGTTCATTTTTTTCATTTTCATTGTGTTTTTCTTCTTTTTGTAATGGCATATTTTTGATAGTTTCTGAAAAAGTTACGTTCAGTTTTATAAAGTTTTGTTCATTTTTATAGAAGCAAATGTAATTCCATATCTTCTGACGAGTTCTACTAAAAAATAAAGAAATCCAATATTCCTAGACGATAGATTATGATATTTTTTTTTTTTATTAGATATTACATTATAGCCACGCAATAACCTGCAGGACCTCCTTTAGCCTGCAAAACAGTAGCCATGCGTTTAGTAATTTATTTGACTTGATTGACGAGGAGGCGGCTCCTATGTATCTGGTACCATAATGTCAACAACTGGTCCTCCAGTTCCCGTACATTGCAGGATGGTGGTGATGTAGCATAAATCCCCCTTTTCCAAGTTGAACAACAAAAGTTCTATTGGGTTCATGTCAGGTGAATTTGGGGCCAAAGCATTGACAGAAATTCACCATCATGTTCCTCAAACCATATTTGATGATTCCAGCAGTGTGGGATGGCGCATTATCCAGTTGGTAAAGCCCAAAGTATTCTTCACTTTTTGCATGTACCGAGGACAGCGTACAGTGCGGGTGATGCAAATTTTGTCATGTGTACTGTACATTGCAAAATCGAT
>NW_024878111.1:0-3148 GCF_018340385.1 Cyprinus carpio
ATTAACTACACACTACATATTATAGATATAGCAAGACATCTATGAACATTCATCTTCAAAGCAAAGATATTACAAAATACAAGCAGTTGCATTATTTATAAAGAATTTATAGTTTACTGGCAAGTGGTGTAGCAGTATTTGCAATTAAAGACTCTGGAAATCACATAACATTCAAAAAAATAATTAAGGTGTGTCAATCATATATAAATATGATTATAGGATAATACGAGAAGGTACTATTTTTTTTATGTTTTTTTAAAAGAAGTACAGAATTCACTTACCCAAGCTTGGTGGGGGATATCACGCTTGATCTCTGAGGTAAAAAAACAAACAAACAAAAACAAAACACACATATTGATAGTATAATCTTAAGACTTCTTGCAACAAATAACATATCAATTTACGTAATAGTTAATAAAGCCGAGGTAGTTTAGAGCAGCGTGCATGTTGTTCAAACAAAAACAATTCCATGAAGAAATCTCCGCTCGTAAGACGCGGCCCCTCCTTCACAGCCAATGATTGATGATGACTGTCCTGTTTGAATTCCCCCGCCACGAAACGGCCTGAAGCCACTAAAATCTACGCTGCGGGCTACACATATATATATTGCATCCGTAGTAGTTGATGCAGAAATGAAAGAGCGATAGCCATTGTTTGACCCAGAGCTAAACCTAAACCACACTCGAGTGCCATTTCAATCCTGCCTGGCTTTCGATCTTGAGGAACACGAAAGATATTTGTCTGAGTGGCCTTCTGTTGAGCAGCAGCTCTACGTCACGATGGCCTTTCTTTACACAGGTGTGAAGACAATTATTAAGCCACACTAGGCAGCAGTAACTTCCACGCCGACAGTCTCTATACTTTTAACCAGGTAGTTTCAATGAACAGATGGCTGGTGAACTCAAAGACCCAATATTTCGTGATAACGCTTAAAAAAAAAAAAAAAAAATGAAATGAGAAAAAAACAGCACAAAAGAAACGGCCACAGAGGTTTCCCACAGACAACTGGAAAAATGCTTGGTTTGCCGCTAAAAATAGAAGGTATTTGCAGACTGAACAGCACAAGGCAATCTGTAATTTGATTCGTGGTTCCAAGAGGCGTTGCGTTGAAAAGGTCAGACACAACCTGGGATATTTTTATTGATTGACTTTCCTTGCTAGTGAATTAGATTGTCTATTTGCTTTGGGCACATCATTGCATAAATATTTTCCTTAAAAGAGCTCTACAGAGTGAATTGAGGAGCTGTAGTGAGTGGTCATCACTGCCTGCCTAACACTCGAAAGGTCCTGCTCGAAACCGAGCAGAAACAGCTGATCCCTTTGAAGAAAAGTATGAACCCTTTTTAGACTACAGTGGGCTTTAGAAAGTGTTACCTTTGTGCGCTTTTCACCGAACCTGCACTTAAAGGTTCGGACTGTTTTCAGCAGGCAGGTTTCCGTAGTGTAGTGGTTATCACGTTCGCCTCACTGACTCTCTTTTCACAATTGTACAATTGGCTTTCTGTTGAGGAGAGGAACTCAACGCTACCAAGACTCTTGGCAGCAGTAACTTCCACGCCGACAGTCTCTATACTTTTAACCAGGTAGTTTCAATGAACAGATGGCTGGTTTCCTGTGAACTCAAAGACCCAGTCTCTATACTTTCGTATAACGTTTGAACTCAAAAAAAAAAATTAAATGAGACGAAAAAACAGCACAAAAGAAACGGCCACAGAGGTTTCCCCAGCAGACAACTGGAAAAATGCTTGGTTTGCCGCTAAAAAAATAGAAGGTATTTGCAGACTGAACAGCACAAGGCAATCTGTAATTTGATTCGTGTTCCAAGAGGCGTGCGTTGAAAAGGTCAGACACAACCTTGGTTGCCGGTTTCCGTAGTGTAGAGGTTATCACGCTTCGTTAGCCTTACATCGCGAAAAGGTCCCCAGTTCGAAACTGGGCGGAGACAGATGAAGGCTTTTGTTCTTTCTGTGTGAATTGGCTATCTGGTAAGCAGGTGGTCCACGCTGCAAAGGCCTTAATTCCAAGGTAAGTTAAGGGGAGATTTTTCAGGAAATTCTGCGCAGACTGCCATGCCAATTAACTTCTGTCCTGTTGTGTGTGGGATTTACGCAGATTGTCTATTTGCTTTTGGGCACATCACGGTATAAATATTTCCCAAATGAGCACTACAGAGGAATTGAGAGTTTCTGTAGTGTAGTGGTCATCACGTTCGCCTAACACGCGAAAGGTCCTCGGTTCGAAACCGAAAGCAGAAACAGCTGATCCCTTTTGAAGAAAAAGTATGAACCCCTTTTTAGACTACAGTGGGCTTTAGAAAGTGTTACCTTTGTGCGCTTTTCACCGAGCCTGCACTTAAAGGTTTCGGACTGTTTTCAGCAGGCAGGTTTCCGTAGTGTAGTGGTTATCACGTTAAGCCTCACCTCGCGAAAGGTCCCCAGTTGAAACTGAAGCGGGGAACAGTGACTCTCTTTTCACAATTGTACAAGTGGCTTTCTGTTGAGGAGGAACTCAAGCGCTACCAAGACTTTGCAGCCAAGAGGCATGAATACAGTCACTAAAGCTGTAGTTGATGCAGAAATGAAAGAGCAGTCATTGTTTGACCTAGAGCTAAACCTAAACCACACTCGTGCCATTTCAATCCTGCCTGGCTTTCGTCTGAGGGGAACACGAAAGATATTTGTCTGAGTGGCCTTCTGTTGAGCAGCAGCTCTCGTCACGATGGCCTTTCTTTACACAGGTGTGAAGACAATTATTAAGCCACACTAGGCAGCAGTAACTTCCACGCCGACAGTCTCTATACTTTTAACCAGGTAGTTTCAATGAACAGATGGCTGGTGAACTCAAAGACCCAATATTTAGGTATAACGTTTAAAAAAAAAAAAAAAATTAAATGAGACGAAAAAAACAGCACAAAAGAAACGGCCACAGAGGTTTCCAGAAGGTATTTGCAGACTGAACAGCACAAGGCAATCTGTAATTTGATTTCGTGTTCCAAGAGGCGTGCGTTGAAAAGGTCAGACACAACCTTGGTTGCCGGTTTCCGTAGTTGTAGAGGTAGCATCACGCTCGCCTTACACGCGAAAGGTCCCCAGTTGAAACTGGGCGGAGACAGATGAAGGTTATTTTGTTCTTTTCTGTGCTGGAATTG
>NW_024878112.1:0-1877 GCF_018340385.1 Cyprinus carpio
TTCTCCCCTTCTCTTTTTCTTCCTTCCCTCTCTTCTTCCCTTCTTCCCCACCTTTAACGGACTATTGTTCCCCAGCTTAGAAATTTAATGCTACAGCATACAGTCACATTCTAGAGAATTAGATGCTTTCAGCCTGTAATGATGAAAGGCAACACCACAGAGCACTGCAAATATGGAACAAAAATTTTTGCATATAATAATCCACATTTGCCTTGGCGATCTCTGTCTCACCCGGAATTGTGCTTAGAAAAAATATTTGGGCCAGCATTGCTTCCCCATGCAGGCTAGCCGCATGTGCTGCACGCACTTCTTGCCAGCTACAAAGCCTCTGGGGTCATCATTGAGAACAGAGAGCTGCTGAACATGTTGTTAACTATCTAATTGACTATATTGGCATAATATACAGCAAAAAACAAACACTTTTTTTTTTTTCTTTTTGTTAGGATAGGAGACACGGTTCACCAGATACAAATTATTTCCGAAAAATCTAAACTATAGCAAAAAAATCCAATTAGAGAAAATCACCAGTTCTCCAAATGAATTCCCAGGCAATGCATACATTAATCAAAAATTGCCTTATATTTATGCTGCAAAATCATGTATAAAATTATGACCAACTCATATCCTAAACATTTCTTTTTTTTTATACAAAGAAAAATCCACATACTCTGACCCATACAATGTTTTTTTTTTTTTTTTTTTTGGCTATTGCTAAAAATAAACCCCAGCTGATCTAAGTCTAGTTTTTTATAGGGTCCAGGGTCAAGCATATATATGTAAGTAAGCAATAAAATTCTAAGGTCTTGGAAAGTCTTTAAAACCTCTAAAACATGAATACATACAGTGATGTAAGTGTAGGTTATTGTAGCGTTGAGCATGAGTAAATGTATTGTTTGGAGTCTGAAGCATACACTGCAAGTAGGTGTATTTTATCATACCTGACATTATTATTTTATTTTTTGGAATAGTGCAACCTCATGTTGGAGAGGTTTCATAAAATTGCCATCCCTTTATCATCTGAAGATATATTTTAATAATAGTTTATCATCTGTCTGTGAATAAAAGTTATACTGTTAATATACTGAAATGTTGTTTACTTTGGTTACATGCCCAGGGGCAAAGTATTTTAATATTAATTCAGACCAGTATTTTTTCTCCTTAAAAAGAAGGTTTATTGCGCACTTCAAAAATAGTGAAAAATTTGAAAAGTGATATACGTTATATGCAATATATTTATATAAAGATGTTCCTTAACTAATTTTTTTAAAAAAGTGCACTTTATAATGATGCCATATTAAAAGTTTCCCTTTAGGTACATTTTTAAATCCAAAGTATCAATAATCTTTGTCATAGTTTTAAAGAAGTACACTTTTACAAAAGCCAGTGACTAAATTGCCCTGACCCACCTCAGTCCCTAATATTAACCTAATATTAAAGCATACATACCCTAATATTACAGCATTTTTTTAAAAAATCTTTCAGTGAATGGAATCTTAACGTTGCAGTAACATTAAACAGTCTACAGTATGTAAAGACACCTAAATGCCACTTCAGAAGCAAGTCTTTGCGTTTCACCTTTGCCGTGTACACTTAGAAAATATTTTAAAGCATATTCTTAAGTTTCCTCCTTTTTCACAAGGGTTAGTTAATAATTTTATTTAGGCTGTAAGGTATCCTTCAAGGTATCCGGTCAAAAAGTATGTAAATTCATCACTCTCCTGGGATTGTCCATAACCAGCCTGCATTTCCAGGACTCCCAGTCCATCCAGAAACAGATGAACTGTCATTGAAATAACCAATGCATCTCCCTCCTCTTCCATTGCATCCTCTTTCAGCACCACAGACCTCTGAACAGCCCTCCCAATATACGGTGGCTC
>NW_024878113.1:0-1913 GCF_018340385.1 Cyprinus carpio
TTTTTATTTTACTGCACTGTGCCTTTTCTTTTTTAAAAGCTTACATTCATTCTGTGTGAACAACCCGTTTATTCAGCTCACTGAATTTTAGGGTTAATTCACACTGCAACCACAATGATGACAATCATCAGATTACATCAGAGTTTTTAGAAATCACCATATAGCTTAGATTTTCTACAACATGAAAAGTGCAGAATGAAATTATGTTGCTGAATCTTATGGAATGAGAGAAATGAGCTACTGGCAACGAACAGTGATAGAGAGGGACACAGTGATCCCAGCAGGTGACCTGGCAAGTGTGTCTGTTGCGTTGGACAGCATCTGTCAGTGCGAGATTTAAACTAGTTCTTAAGCTTTGTGTGGCTGGCCTCTTTTATAACAAACTGCTGAACAGCCGTAGGTTTCTCAATTATCTGCATTGACTCAAAGATACTGATGCAACCGTTTTCTTACTACATTTTTAAATTAACTTATTTGAGAGAATAAATTGTGCTTCTGGGGGAACTCTGCTAGTTCTTTATCTCTTCCAGCCGTATAGAATGCACCTAATATGAAACCGCTTTATCCTCTCAAAAGTCTACACGGGAAGAAATTTACTGATACATATAAACATGCAGCTTTGTGGTTTGGAGAGTCTGATAAATCCTCATCTAAGCAGATGTACCTGATTGCTACAAATACAGAAAGATAAACTGCTGCAATTCCATCTGACATTTTCAGTTCAGAGAGATTTTGAATTGAAATATTGGAAATCTTACTTTTATATGATTAAAATTGGATTAGATAGATGTGAATAATAGAAAAGCTTAATTCCATTAAAGTGATCAGGCCTGTATGTATAAAAACCTCTCAGAAATGCTCTTAAGAATAGTCTGAAGCTTTGACTTAAGTCTTAAAAAATTCTTAGTTACAAGTAGGACTTTTCTAAGAGTATAAGAGACTTTTATAAAGAAGCTAAAAACAACTTTCAGTAAAGTCTAAGACTGATTCTTAACTGTTGACTGAGGTGACACAGTCAGGTCCATAAATATTGGGACATCGACATAATTCTAATCTTTTTTCTACTCTATACACCACCACAATGGATGAATAATCGGATTCAGGTCAGGTGATTGACTTGGCCATTGCATAACATTCCACTTATTTCCACATTAAAAACTCTTATTATGCCTTCGCGTGTTATGCAATGCACAAGTCAATCACCCGACCTGAACTGATTGAGCATGCATTTCACTTGCTGAAGACAAACTGAAGGGAAAATGCCCCAAGAACAAGCAGGAACTGAAGACAGTTGCAGTAGAGGTTTGGCAGAGCATCACCAGGGATGGAAATCCAGCATCTGGTGATGTCTGTGGATCCAGACTTCAGGCTGTAATTGACTGCAAAGGATTTGCACCAAGTATTAAAAAGTGAAAGTTTGATTTATGGTTGTTAATCTGTCCCATTACTTTTTGGTCCCTTAAAAAGTGGGGAGGCACATATACAAACTGTTGTAATTCCTACAACCGTTCACCTGATTTGGATGTAAATACCCTCAAATTAAAGCTGAAAGTCTGCAGTTAAAGCACATCTTGTTTGTTTAATTTCAAATCCATTGTGGTGGTATAGAGCCAAAAGATTAGAATTATGTCGATGTCCCAGTATTTATGGACCACGGATGTAAGTGTTGCAAACTAAGGACTGCAATGATGTCAGCTCAAAATGACTGCCATCGACCCCCTGAATCAGTCAATAGTGAGCCTGCTCATGTCACAGCAGCTAAAAAACCCAAACATTTAATGTAACTACAATAAAATCATTTAATTAAGACATTGAAATATTTTAATATTTAAATTTATTTAAAAAAATGCTTTGCATTTTGCAAATTTATCATAAATTGTTACTGATGCTTTGAAATAGTGTTCTATCGGTAT
>NW_024878114.1:0-1832 GCF_018340385.1 Cyprinus carpio
TTGGAAAAGACAAAAATGTGGACTCAGTGCATTGTTTCCCCTGTAAGTATTATTATTATTATTATTATTATTTGCTATCATGTACTTATCAACCGAGAAAGAGTTCTATTGAGACATAGACACAAAAGTATGTTATTTTTTTGCATGCATATTATTTTGTCACAATACTATTAGGGAAACGTGAGGGCCAAGGATATCATACTATTTCCAGCTTGGAGCAGGCAGGAGGATAAAGCTGATCACTATCTCTCTTTTGTTAAGTTTCTGTTAATCTTTCTAGTTGTAATATTTCCAAATTCAACAAGTTATGAGTTCGATTTTCGTGGGTATTAACAAAATACCCATTGATTGCAGGTTTTGTTTGTAGCTAAAGGGGGGAAATACTTTTCTCGATTCTATTCGCCTGATGGTTTTGGGAGATGAGACCACAGAACCATATTTAGGTTGAGACCAAAGAAAATTAATTTACTGGCCTTGTTCCAGGTGATATTTGGTTACATTTCCAAGGAGCCTTGTTCTCAAGCTTTAAGTTCATACTCAGTCTCATTCTTACACTGTTCTTATACTGTGAAGCTTCAAGTTCATCAGAGTCTCGTTCTCAGGCTACAGAACTGATCATGTAATTACACATTATATATTTTGTGTCTTCTTTGGAATGACCAGACACGTAGTTGCACCCCTACCTTGACCCAGGATCCTGGACCTGAAAAAACAGGAAGAGACCTTGAGGTATGTTTCAAAATGTATTTACACAAAAATATACCAGAAACTACTTTTTATGTAGCATTTTTTGTTTTGTTTTATTTTTGTTTGGCACTCCTTAGGAGGAGGTGACAGTGATTACTGCCGCCAGTGGTGGTGCATTCAATTGATCTGAGCTTTTGAGCTTTTGCCTTGAAAGAGTATGACAGACTCTACAGATAAAATTTCAGTAACCATCGGCTGAATACTATACTAGAAAGGTGTTATACAAATAGAGTGCCGATACATTTACATATTTTACAAAGGCATGGACAGAGGTTTTGCACACTGGACCGAGAAAGCATCCAAGCTCCTTCAGGGGAACCCTTGATCCTGTCTTTGAGGTGTCAAAATCCACCACCACCAAACAGTCACCCAGCAAAAGAGATTTTGGTTGAAGGGGACACTGATAAGGGTAAATGATTTTTGAGTGGTCACTGATCACGGAGTTGCATGCAGAAGTTGGATAAAATAGTTTAATTTTTTTGGAGCCATTATATATTGGTATATTCAGGTGCAACAGCCCACCAGTGTGAGAGACCTTCATACAGCTTGGTACTGGGTACAAAATCACAAAAGACTTATTCTGTGGAGAGGTGACGGAATATAGCTTTTCTCTGCAGATGAACAGTGAAGATCAACAAAATGCACTCAGAAGGCACCTGGGCTGATAAATTCCCTGAAGCAAAAGGATACCTTTGTTGGTTTACTTTTCAGTCTCAAGATGACATGGAAACATTTTTGTCATACTGTGTTGATAAACAAGGCCGAAAGGTCAATGCCATGTTCCTCAGTCCAGTATTTATTGCTTGGTAAGAGCGAGGGAGGAAGGGAAGGAATGACTGAATAATTTGAATAAATAATTTGAAAAAAATATATATTTTTGTGTTTCTTAGATACAGTCATTTGTTAAAAGTATGCTGAAATAAAGGAAACATATCTTTAGAAAATTAATAATTAAATGTAAAACTACACACTTGTATATACTACCTGTATTACCAAATGTAGATATTTTTTTTTTTTTTTACTGAATTGATTTAATATGTGCAAATTTAATCGAATACTCAATTTAATCAAAGTGAAATCATGAC
>NW_024878115.1:0-2061 GCF_018340385.1 Cyprinus carpio
ACAGGACTTTATCAGCACAAAAAGCCTTGAGCAACTCTAATAAAAAAAAAAAAAAATTTTAAAGGAAAGGCTGCTGTTTTCTCATGGAGATCACCCTGCCTACCGGGGGGGGCCGCTGTTATCTCTCAAGTTGGTACAACTCCCCTCAGAAGAGGGACCTGCTGTTCTCTCGAGCTGGAGAGAACACCCTTGTGCTTTGGCTTTCAGGTGATGCGTTCATTCTACAGCAGAGAATGAACACCCTGCTACTTAGATAAGAGGGGACTTGCTATTCTCTCCTCGCTTTTAGAAGGGAGAACACCCTCTCCTACCATAGGCTGCATAAGGACCCTATAACATTATCTTTCTCCTTTGGTAGGAGGAAACAGGGAACGCTTACTCCTACCACTCATACCTTAATTATACAGAGGCCCGCTATTTCCTGCCTTATTAGAAGGGAGAATACCCCTTCGCTAGCCAGTAGGTTACATTAAGGATATCTCAATAACACTGTCTTTTCTCTTGCAGGACTGGAACTGGTTGGTTTTGGGGGTTCTTCTTCAGGCAGTAATACTTCTATTATGTTTTGGGGTTAATGTTAAAGCTTCTGTATATCAATTATTCTGGGAGTAAGAACCCCATAAGGAACCATACTGCCAAAGATAAATTGTGTTTAATAAACTCAAGTAAACTTGCCAAAGTGGTTCCTGTCTGAAATCGAGCGCAGCGTTAGTTCAGACAGGCCATGGAGGCAAGGCTGTGAACAGCTGATGCGGTCAGCTGTCAAATCGCTCCAATCACCACCTCTCCCTATTAGATACGGGACATATATACGTGGCACTACGGCCGGTGAGTATGCTCAAATGGCTCACAACCCTCCCTCCCTCCCCATTATAAGCATGAGCATATCACCGTGCACCTTCTGGTTGTCGTCTTCTTTGTTTCAGATCACTAAGGCTTCCAAATCTTAGCTGGTATGGACCCTCACCACTGCGAGACACCCATCTTCATAACCAGGCTACGGGAGAGACTATCGGACTGTTGCCTCATCCACATGATTAATTTTTTTTTAAAGACGTAATTGTTTAGGTGTTCTAATTCTGGTTACGGGGGGTTATGTTAACCTCTTGTATGTGCAATTATTCTGGGAGTAAGAACCCCCCTTAGAACCATACCGCCAAGAGAATTTGGGTTAATACTCAAGTAAAACTTTGCTAAAGTGGTCCCTTAATTATGCAGAACTTTTTAAGGCTTACTAGAATTTAAAACAGATGAGTTATAACAAAAAATTCAACACAAAATTAGCAATATAGACCAAAAATCATTTTTTGAAACCAGGCTTAAACAGGTTTTTTCTGCTGTAAAGTTCGGTATTGTTAACATGGGGAGCCCATGTGGTCCTGACTCCCTTTTGCAGCCCAGCCTCCTGCCGCCAGTCGATGAATTGCAGTTTTAATCACTTTCCTTATTGGCTTCCACGAGAGAGAGAGGCGAGGTTGCCGAGCTCGTAGGCGAGAACACAAGCTCTCCTGTCACGCGCCCGAGCACATATTCCAAATTACTCTGCGGCGGGAGGGGTAAGAATCGCATTCCGAAAAGATGGTCGATTCCATAGCGTTATCATGAATCCTGCAGGTCCACACTGTGCGTGATTGACATCGCGTTTTAATGCGAGGCCTGGAATGTTCAGAGTGCGTGATATATTACTGTTCATTACCTCTATTACCAAACTACAACAAAATTACTGGGCGCATTCTGTCAAAAGACTCGCTTAGATTCATTCAGTTCAAATTAATTGAAACTAGCCTGGATTTAAAAATGAATGGACGATTAATTTTTAACCGAGCAAACACCCCCCCAAAAAAAAGATAGCTTGCTCCTTTATCACGACATTAACCATGGTACATAAAAAAACAAAACAAAAAGAAAATAAAAACATGATTATTAGCTACTACCATGGTAACCATTAATTATCCATGGTACACTAACCATAGTTTTAACTGGTAGCCTATTTGTAGTAAAACTGCAAATGGCAATTAGTATACACTTTTACTATAATAAAACCATGGTTAATTTTTTATG
>NW_024878116.1:0-2192 GCF_018340385.1 Cyprinus carpio
TCGCAGACAAAAAGCAATTGAACGATCGTGTTCTCTCTCTTAGCTGTGATTAGTACCTCATGAACCGTTGTGTAATTTTCAGACATTTGTGTTTGTATGCATCGTAGATTAGTCTCTATCGTCTGTTGTATATTACCCTTGAAGTTCATGAAACCTAGTGTCCATGCGGTTATTTAATTCGGTGAAGAAATTATCCTGCCTAATAAAGAGTTCGTTGTATAAAGACTCCTGTCTTTCAATCAGCTCTTCGAACAAAGATACAATTCTTTCATTTACAACATCATTCTGAGGATCATTACGACGGAGCTCTGACGAATAGTTTACATTCAAAAGCTTGGTCTCATCCACTGTGAAAACTGCCAATGCCATGACAACTAGCCCTTTGCCAAGCATTTATATATCGTCCAGTCAGCAGCGTTGTCCGCAACGCTGGGTTCGCCATCTGAAAAAAAAAGTAGTGAAAATTGAAAATAAATAATAAGAAATTGGATAACTGATTCATGAAATTGTGGCAAAACTGATTCAATGTAATATCTAATGCACGCTTTTAAGATTTATAGTTATAACAACCAATTTTCTTTGTTAAATATTAAAGAAGTATAAAAAAATAAATAAATAGAAAATAAAATCTTATTTAAATAAATATGAAAAGAACACCTTGAAATATCTCTCAGGTCCGGGTACATCAGCGTTGGATATGTCAATCTCTGGCGTTCTATCTGTGCCAGAATAAGCTCAGGGTTAAAAAGCATTGTAAAAAAATACTTTAAAAGAACACAAGGCATTAAGCCAGAGGGAACCTAGGGATAAATTACAAAAAAAAAAAAAAAAAAGTTAAAAAAAAAAAAAAATAGCAAAGACTGTACCACAAGGAGATTCGCCAGAGGAACCTAGGGGATAAATTAAAAAAAAAAAAAAAAAAATGACAAGACTGTAACACCACAAGAGGGTCGCCAGAGAGACCTAGGGGATAAAAATTAAAAAAAAAAAAAAAAAAAAAAAAAAAAAAAAAATGACAAGACTGTACCACAAGAGAGGTCGCCAGAGAAGACTCACGGTTTAAGATATTAAAAAAAAAAAAAAAAAAAAGAACAAAGACTGTACCACAAGGGTCGCCAGAGTAAGCCTAAGGATATGTTAAAAAAAATAAATAAAGAAAGTAAATTAAAAGAAAAAGAAAAAGAAAAAGAAAAAAGAAAAAATAAATATAAATAAATAAAACTTACTATTATTGTAATTCCTCTCATTGGTGCCGGACTGACTGTAGCGATCACTCTTTTTCTTTTTCTCAGGGGCTGTGTGTTGGATTCCTGGGTATTGATGGCGTTGCTTGGACCAGCTTGGACATCGCGTTCTGAGTCCTCCTAAGGTCCAGGTCCACAAAGTGGGGTCTGGGTTACATTAGCTGTAGCAGATCTAGAAAAAAAAAAAAAAAAAAAAAAAAAAAAAAAAAAAAAATACTCTTTGGTTTATTGTTTATGATCTCACATTGCACACAACTCAGTATTTGGTTAGAGCAGCCACAAACAAGCAGGGATGGTCGAGAAGAAATTATATTTTTAAAACATTTACCATATTTTGTGAGACTTGCTCCTCAGCCATCTGCCAAGGTAACATCGTCTGGACCAAGTAAAGAACAAAATAATTTCTACTGTAATTATTTTAGGACTTAGGTGATCCACAACACAGTAATTAACCATAGCTTAGCAAACAGCAAACAGCCTTGAGGGGTACCACACATGGGCTCACACTCGCAAATAATGGGTAGGATTTTTTTAAAAGTATAAAAACATTTACCATTTTTGCGAAGCATTTCACAGATGAGTCGTGCATCTGTTAGAAAGTAAAGACAAAAAATCATTTTCTATTATTGCTGCTTTTGTATTTAAAGCAGAGACGGGTTATAAAGGTTAATAAACGCCCGAGCTGTGGATTGGTTTAATTTTAAAAGTATAAAACATTTTTTACTTCACCATTTTTGAGACCTGCTCCTCAGTGGTTGTATATCGTCTGAACAAAAAAAATAAAAAACACAAAGATAATTTTCTGATGTAGACATATAAAATGTTCAATGGATAAATAGGATTACTACGCCAGAATAATACAGTCAACACGTGGCATGGCGTTAACGCAGCCGCCTTCCGTGTAAGACAATAGAGGAACGAATCCCAAGAAGAGCAAAGTTTTTAAAT
>NW_024878117.1:0-1834 GCF_018340385.1 Cyprinus carpio
TCGGGAGGCGCTGTTTTTCGGCAACCTCAGAGGGTGCGTTAGATTGGACATTATCCCGTTAGACTAGAGCTACTACCCTAACAAAATCCAAATTTTCAGCAGTTTTTACTGTAGAATTTTTATTTATGAATTTTTGAATTTGGCACTTACACAATGTACAATCCGTCATTGCATTTTCTGCACAATTCGAGGCGCTGTTTCTCGGCAACCCTTGTGAGGGTGCGTTAGATTGGACATTATCCTGTTAGACTAGAGTTACTACCCTAACAAAAATCCAAATTTTCAGCAGTTTTTACTGTAGAATTTTTTATTTTATGAATTTTTTGAATTTGGCACAATACACAATGTACAATCTGGCCATTGCATTTTCTGCACAATCTGAGGCACTGTTTTTCGGCAACCTCAGAGGGTGCGTTAGATTGACATTATCCTGCTAGACTAGGAAGCTTACTACTCTAACAACAAAATCCAAATTTTCAGCAGTTTTTACTGTAGAATTTTTATTTTATTAATTTTTGAATTTGGCACTTTACACAATGTACAATCCGTCTATTGCATTTTCTGCACAATTCGAGGCGCTGTTTCTCGGCAACCTCAGAGGGTGCTTAGATTGACATTATCCCCTTAGACTAGGAGCTACTACTCTAACAAAATCCAAATTTTCAGCAGTTTTTACTGTAGAATTATTTTTTATGAATTTTTGAATTTGACACAATACACAATGGCCAATCCACTATTGCATTTTTCTGCACACCAAGGGCGCTTGTTTTTCGTAACCTCAGAGGGTGCTTAGATTGACATTACCACGTAAGACTAGAGCTTACTCACAAAATCCAAATTTTCAGCAGTTTTTACTGTAGAACTATTTTTTTTTTATGAATTTTTGAATCCTGGTACTTTACACAATGTACAATAATCTGCCTATTGCATTTTCAGAGTTTCTCGGCAACCTCAGAGGTTGCGTTAGATTGGACCCGTTAGACTAGAGCTACTACCCTAACAAAATCAAATTTTCAGCAGTTTTTTACTGTGAGAATTATTATTTATGAATTTTTTAACTTGACACATTAATGTGCAATAATCTGCCTGGCATTTCTGCACAATTCTTGTGTTTCTCAGCAGCCTCAGAGGGTGCGTTAGTTGGACATTATCCCGTTGGGCTGGAGCTACTACCTAACAAAATCAAATTTTCCAGCAGTTTTTTACTGTAGAATAATTTTTTTATGAATTTTTTGAACTTGACACTTTACACAATGTACAATCCGCCTATTGCATTTTTCTGCACAATTGAGGCGCTGTTTCGGCAACCTGAGAGGGTGCGTTAGATTGGACATTATCCCGTTAGACATAGAGCTACTACCTAACAAAATCCAAATTTTCAGCAGTTTTACTGTAGAATTATTTTTTTTTTTATGATTTTTTTGAACTCTGACACATTAACAATGTACAATGAATCGCCTATTGCATTCTCCGCACACCCTGCGGCGCTGCTTCTCGGCCAACTCAGAGTGGGTGCGTGAGATTGACATTATCCAGTTAGACTACAGCTACTACCCTAAATAACTCTAAATTTTCAGCAGTTTTTACTGTAGAATTATTTTGCTGAAGTTGAACTTGCACTTTACACAAGGTACAATATCTGCTATTGCATTTTCTGCACAATTAGCAGCGCGTTATCGGCAACTCAGAGGGTGCGTTAGATTGGACATTATCCCGTTAGACTAGAGCTACTACCCTAACAAAATCCAAATTTTCAGCAGTTTTACTGTAGAATTTTATTTTATAATTTTTGAACTTGGCACTTTACACAATGTACAATCCGCTATTGCATTTT
>NW_024878118.1:0-1944 GCF_018340385.1 Cyprinus carpio
AGACATATGGCAGGGCATTTGTTGGTTTTGCCCAGTAAATTCCTCTTTTTTTTCTATCCATGCATCCATTTTCCAACCCGCTTTATCCTCTGAAGGGTCACGGGAGGCTGGAGCCTTTCCCAGCATCTCGGGCCACAGTCAGGGTATCCTGAACAGATCACACACACGCACACAGAGAGAGAACTGCAAGCAATTTTACAGTATCCAATTCACCTGTGCTGCATGTCTTTGGATTGTGGGGAAACCCGTGCAGACACACAGTGAACATGTAAACACACAGAAAGAAAGGCCTTTCACTGAGCCACTTCTTTCCTGATTTTCCTAGTTAATCTTATTGATAGTAGTGAATGTATTTTCTCCCATACCTTTTCTCCTTCCAGATTTAACCTTTCATCTTTTCTCTGTTGCAATCTTTGATATATTATGGCAAAAGCTGCTTTATCTTTTCTCCGAGTGAAGCCACAGAATATGGAGAAGACTGTAAACAAGATGTAGCATGGATGTGACAAACTTCGAGTGACATGACTTTTTAAATTAAAGAGACTTTAAGAAATCACTGGCCAAAAGAAAAAAGTTATCATTTGGATTTAAATAAGCAAATGCTTAAGAGTGAATGATTGTATCATTATTGCAGTCACTGATGTGTTTCTAGCATGATATATGGTTGACAACAATTATTTTAACCCAAACTGATGCGATGTGCAGCATTTTTATTTCTTAAACAACTATGTTCGAAGATGTATTTAATGGCCATATTTTAAGATGATGATGCCAGGATTCAGTCGCTCAAACTGTAAAAGAATGGTTCAGGGTACATCAGGAATCATATTAACAAATGAATTGGCCACCACAGAGTCCTGAGCTCTACTGAAAGACTTTACAGAGTGGCTGTACATATTAACTTTCCCATTGTCAATACAAGATCTTGGAAATATGGAAATACATTTTGTGATGCTGCGTAAGATCTTGAAAAAATGTCAGAATAAATGCACATGGTAGTCAAAGCTACAGAGCACTGCAGCATGAAATACATATAGTGCTAAAACAACATTTCTTTTTTTTTCTTTTGTCAAATGCGAGGCAATGTGCTATTTCGGTATTCAGTAAATATCTTATGGAATGTAAAAGACACAATTTACGCTAACTCTGTCACCATTTCCTGTCTTTACTTTCCCAGTGGCTTGACAAGTTTTTTATGTTGAAATAGCATTTCTTGGGAACCAATGTATTATTGCTTAATAAATCCTAGGTATTCTGTCTTGAAGAAGTTGCCTTGTTTTCAATATGAAGTGCCAGATGACATTGTGTATGACAGACATCTGAATGTTAGCCCTACAAAGCTATGACTGATGAGTGGACTTCTTTCTGTGAGTCGGCTGTGTGTCCCAAAAACAACTTACTTTTTTATCCACTGTTTGTTTTTTTAATTGGTTTATTAGTTAAGTTTGATGATAAGCAAAAAATTTTTGTGGTCACTTTTATTTTTAAATTGTCCTGCGAATAACTTGTATTATTTCATGTAAACTTAAACTCCCAATTTCCATGTTTGTTCATTGGCGCCTGCTTACTAAAAGCCTCTTTTTCATTTTGCTCAAAATTTGCCATTTTACTTTCCACAAATCAAAAATAGAAATCAATATGCACATGAGAATCTTAAAAAATTAATGCAATGTTTTAGGACTGCATCGCTATTTTACTAATATGATTTAACATTCCTTCAGCCCTCCACACAGCTTATGGTCTATTGCTGCTTTTTAGTGAATAAAAATCATAAACCAAATACTTTCCTTGAACCTTAAATAATGATGGAAGCTAGGTTGCTGCACGGTGTGTACGGAGATTTCTTTCAAACATATTTTTCGGGCAGTTGATGTTTTTTTTTATCCAGTGATATTTGATTTATGAATATTAAGTATTTTAAAACGAGATGACTAGAGAGATGCA
>NW_024878119.1:0-1969 GCF_018340385.1 Cyprinus carpio
AATCCTATTCTTAGTAAAGAGCTCATATCCCTCCAATTCCACTTCACAAGCCTTGATCCAACCAAGTCTCCGAAACTGCAATGACACTGAATTTGTTAATTTTACTAAGGCATTCTTTGATATCTTCAAAGTTTTTGTACAGGCTTCTGCTATTGAAATGTATCAAGCTAAAAGCTCCTTCCATATTAATGTTGTTACTTTGCTCTTCAGTATAATATTCACATTCATTTATTATATTATTATAAAAATTATTATCTGGATCTATATGTTCCCCAAACTCATTTGTTTTATAGTTTAAAAAGTCATGCACAATTAAATTACTATGTTCAATCAGTTCACTTCTATAAGGACTACCAGTATTTTCTAATTCATGTTCATCTTTATCACTATTAACTACCTTCAAATCATAATCACACTTAGTCATATTGTTTTAGAATTGTTCTTATATAGCTCTTTATGTATTACCCACTATGCATACACGCACACAAGACTTGCCTCACAAAATGCTCCTAGAACCCCAGTACTCCCAAATCCCCACAGTGCAGTCCACATTTTATATAACATTTTAAGTCTTTTTCCCAATTGTGGTATAAGTGATGCCCATAGTGGGATCTCCATCCACAGTAGCGATAATTTTGTAGCAGTTTTCCTCCATCCAGCGTAAAGTGGGCCCATCATCCAGTTTATCACGCATAAGAATGCCTGTAATCCCGCAGTCCAGCACACAAAAAGTTTATCGACGGTAGTCAGCGTAAAAATGCAAGCCTATAATGAAATCCATTCTCCTTTCGCTGAAAAGTTTGTCTCGCGCGTTTTCATTATCTGCATAGCTCAAACAGAAGACAAAGAGATCCATCTGAAACAGCTCCAAATGAACGAACATAAATACTCTTTTGTCCATAGCGTAAAAGTAAGTATTTCATCAAACCCGCAAATCCAAGAATGTCTTTTTTTTCGTTAGTTGTTTGTTTAGTTCAGTCAACATTATCTAAACTGATGGCAAGGTCTTTAAGTTGTCTTTACCAGTATTACCCTGGCTTGTTCTGGGAGTAGATCCCTTTAGCTGAATGAAGATCTTTACAGTTCCTCGCCCATGTTGCTTTTATCTTGTCGTTTCTTCTCAGCACGCTGGCTTCTCGAAATGCATCTGTGTTTTTTGTTTCTTTTTTGTAAGATGCCTATTTTAAATGAACATTAGTTCCCTTTCAGCTTCCTTCCTTGACGCAGTACTTAGGATCAGTTTTGTGTTTCCTATTTGCAAAACGCAAAGTGATTGCTGGCTGTTTTGTGTCTTTTCTTGGCAAAGTGTGACTCCTGGCTTACGTTTGTTAGCTACTTCAGATGTATATGTCTTTCCATCAGAGGAAATGTGACAACTTGTCTTCTCCAGTGACTCTACATCCTCAGTGTCAAAAGCACATCCGCACTTACATTTTCTCCCCACTGCTGCCGCTTTTGGCATATGGCGCCGAGTTTGACGCTTCAAACCTGTGATGATAACGCCTTCCATCCAGCAGGCCAAGTTCTGGCTGGTCGATCCTCATTTCAAGAAGCTCATTGATGGTTTGGTCTTTTTTCTTTTGTGAAGTCTCTCAGATTGTTTCACCTCGCTTCTAAAAGTCCCATCAGCTTAGGTTAGCTGGTGAAAGTCACTTTGAACAACTCCTCAGTCAAGTGATTGAGCCGACTTACTTAATTTCCTGCATCTCTGTTCTCCATCTCTCTGCTTTACTATTTTTGGTGGCATAGCCATCGCTTTCTGTGCTATTTCGGTTTTCTTAATGCATGCGCGCAGTAAGTAAAGTTATTTTTGTCGAAAGTAGAGATACAGCATTTCACAGGGCCGCCATGTTGGTAGAAGTCACGCCCCACGCACCCCGGCATGAGAGAAAGGCTCATGGTCTGAACAGTTGTGGCAAGAAAAGTGGACGAAGAGGAGGAAGTAGAGGAGCAGTACTTTCCGATTGGA
>NW_024878120.1:0-1996 GCF_018340385.1 Cyprinus carpio
CAGAAAATGTTGATTGGTTACCGTGACTACTAACCCTACTTTCTGCGAGCATTGCTGACCCACGGTATTCAAAGAATGGTAGTAGAGCACATAGTGAAGACTGCTGATGCTACAATGGCACAGCAGGCCTCAGTTCGACTTAGGTTTTTCCAGGGAGACCGCTACCCAAACGAACCCGATTTGATACTTGGCAGCAAGTGTAGATCTCTGTTAAGGACCGTCGGTTTCAGACTTGCATAGAGCACGGAGGATCTTAGATAGCTGTTGCCTCAGCCGCAGACCGGTAGTGAAGCACGTGCGACCTCCAGCTTTGCCAGCAGTATATCTTGAGTTGCTAGAGTCAGTCTATGGTTCTGTGGAGGATGGTGATGAACTGTTAGCCAAGTTCATGGGCACCTTACAGAATCAGGGAGAAAAGTCATCAGATTTTTTGCATCGGTTGCAAGTTATTTTGAGCACAACGATTAGGAGGGGAGGCATTGCAGAGAGAGATCATGATCGTTGCCTCTTGAAACAGTTCATGAGAGGGTGTTGGGACAATGGTCTCATAGCCAGCCTTCAGTTAGGAAGGAGGGAAGTTCACCCACCCACCTTTGCTGAGTTGGTTGTATTAATCCGAACAGAGGATGGTAAGCATGCCTCCAAGGAAGAGCGGATGAGAAATTACCTTGGGTTGTCAAAAGCTCCTAATACCTACCCAAGACCACGAGCTGCCACTCAGCAAATATCAGAAACATTCACGACTGAAGCGCAGGATTCTAACACTTCTGAGAGCTGACCTCATAAAGAAACAACTGCGGTCCAGGCCCGAAGATTGCTAATTTAGGTCAAACAACCCGGCCATAAGCAGCCGAGAGTGGGTCTTCTGAAGAGATGGAACTGAGCGCTGAGGTAGTGGAAGATTTAGGTACTCCAGGTAACCGCTCTTAAGCATCTATGGCCAAAAAGTAAAAGTAGCGAAAATTCAGATGACTCTGAAACGCAGCCGCGAAGCAACAAGTTGCTGAACTGCAGGCTCAGAATGTTACTCAAAAGAGTTATAGAGACTACTCCCATGAGAATGCTAGTCCTCGAGTTTTCCCGCCTCAGAATTCGTTTGAGACAGACATTAGTAGAAGTGCCAGAAGGTTCCAACCAATGACCAATCGGCCTCGCCCAGGATATTGTTTCAGATGCGGCGAAGATGGGGCATTTGGCCGTTGCTTGTGATAAAGCCGCGAACCCCGCAAGGGTTGAGGAAAAGAGGCGTAAGTTGAGGGAGCAGCAGGCTCATTGGGACTCGCTGCATGGTCATTCCCCTTTGCCTTTAAACTAAGGGAAGTCTCTGTAGCGGGGCATACAGAGACGAGGGGTAAAAGTATCCGCCCTAAATGTTACAGGCAAGAGCCTGTTACGAACAGTTGTCATAAGCCCACCGCTTAAAAGCCTGCCGAAGGGGTTAGTAGGGGTTAAGTGCACTGCGCAGATCATTATTGATTGGAAAAGAAGTAGATTGCCTCCAGGGACACAGGGTCTCAGGTCACTACAGTTCCCCAGTCATTCTATGAGGCACATTTGTCTGATTACCCGCTGAAGTTTGTTGAAAATTTGTTGGAAGTGGAGTGGAGCTGTCGGGCAAAGTTATCCAATACTTAAAGTACAACACTGAACTGACTTTAAAGTTTCCCAGAGAGTTCATTGGCGCTGGAAGTCGAGGTCCCCTAATGCTAGCTTTTAATAGTTCCAGATCTAAAGAGTCTGTCGCAAGTTCTTGTTGGAACCAACTCCCTGATGTAAAAGTTTTTTACAGCCATTGCATTAAAGAAAGTGAGTAGCCCTTGTTCGAGTCTCCACGGATATCAGGCCGTGCTTAAAGTCCTTGGAGGCAAGGTGGAAGCAAACTAGCAGTGCAGCATTAGGACAAGTGAAGCTGGTAGGGAATCTTCATGAAGTTGTGCCTGCCGGGAGCACGGTAGTTCTGAATGGATACGCCCAGCTTCAGGAACCCTGTATGGAG
>NW_024878121.1:0-1719 GCF_018340385.1 Cyprinus carpio
TGACCTAAATTAGCAACTTGGGCCTGGACCTCCCGCAGTTGTTTCTTTATGAGGTCAGTTTCAGAAGTGTTAGAATTTGGTGTTGCGGGAATAAGCTGATATTTGCTGAGTGGGCAGCTCGTGGTCTTGGGTAGGTATTAGAGCTTTGACAACCTGCTGTAATTTCTCATCCGGGCTTCTTCCTTGAGGCATGCTTACCTCCTTCTGTTCGATTTTCAATACAACCAACTCAGCAAAGGTGGGTGGGGTGAACTTCCCTCCTTCCTAACTGCCGAGGATGGCTATGAGACCATTTTGTTCCCCACACCCTCTCTCATGAAATGCTTTCCAAGAGGCAACGAATCATGATCTCTACATCTGCCAATGCCTCCCCTCCTAATCGTTGTCCGACTCAACATAACTTGCCCAACCGACTGACAAAAAATTCTATGGATGACGCTTGTTACTCCTTGATTCTGTAAAGGTGCCCCCATCGAAGCTTCTCGGCCTAACAGTTCATCACCCATCCTCCACAGAACCATGGACTGACTCTAGCAACCCTCAAGATATACTGCTGGCCAAAGCTGGAGGTCGCTACACGTGCTTCACCACGTCTGCGGCTGGAGGCAACAAGCCTATCTAAGATACTCCTCCCGTGCTCTATGCCAAAGTCTGAAACCCTAGAGCAGTCACTTAACAGGAGATCTACACTTGCTCGCACAAGTATCAAAATCCGGGTTCGTTTGATGGGCGGCGGGCTCCTCTCCTGAGAAAACCCTACCGTCGAACTGAGGCCTGCTGTGCCATTGTAGCATCAGCAGTCTTCACCTTATGTGCTCTACTACCATTCTTTGAATACCGGTGGGTCATGCAATGCTCGCAGGAAAAAAGTAGGGTTAGTAGTCCGTCGTGGTAACACAATCAACATTTTCTGGATTTGGGAAGGCCCATAGGGGCCTCCTGTCTCTCTTAGTTGGGTCTTTTGATTCTGGGGTTCGCATTTCCTAATGTTTCAGCAGAGGTAGACAAGGGCATCGCGGGAACAACACACAGGTTCTGGAACGATTGCTTCCACACTCTGAGGAATCATTAAAAGCTCGCATTTTGTGCTCTAACTGGAGTACTGGGTTGGCCGGAAGTGGGCTTCCTGAGCTTTTCCAGCTCCCCCTGAAGCACATCTAAGAAAGGTTTCCCACTTCCCCTAGCAAGGGCCTTCAACGCTTTCAAGATACTCTTCAGTGACCGTACCACTAGCTGTCTGCTTACAGACACTAGCCTGAGCATCTGCAGACTTGGAATGTAACAATCGGGTTTGGTGAGACACTTACCCAGGGGTTAAGGGTATAGTGCTAATAATGTGTTGTTAAGCTTCAACATGGAAGTGTGTGGGTGGAGCATATATTCCCACAATAAACAATCGCGTGATGGCATGGAACTCTGTACGTATTTGGTCATCGATTATCAAATTACGTCCATAATTGATCCCAATACACTTTTTGCAATGAAAGTCTCTAGCCTCAAGCTATTCGTCGCTGCTAACGTGAGAGCCTTTGACTATGACTACCCTTCTAATCGCTCACGCTTCTTCTCTCTCTAGGATTTCCATTTATCGCAGCGCAAAATGGTCTAGCAACTTTTTCTCCCAGACAACTGTTCTCCCGCTTTTCTGCCTTGTCCTACTATTGTCCTTGTTGCTAAGCAACAGTCTCCTGGCTGGCTCGCCAACTTTCTGTAAGCTGC
>NW_024878122.1:0-2044 GCF_018340385.1 Cyprinus carpio
CTATGCTGTGTTTATTACTTACTGTGGAGATACTGGCGGCTTTCTTTTTGTTTGTGTGACTGTTGTGTTGGTGCGTGCGAGTGATTGACAGGTGGCCTGGTGTGTAGACGCCACTGCCTGGCGTGAGACGGACTTGTGTTAAGGAACCGCTTATGGACTGTGGGCACCTAGCTAAGGACTTCCAGTGGATTTTTGGAATGTGTTTGTTGTGTCCAGCTTTTAAGCTTGAGTGAGAAAGTGCGTGTGTGCATGACGCACCCCTTTTTTACTGTTGTAATTCGAGATTATAATATATTTTTATATCAAAACTGTTGTCTGGGTAGGTCTGTTGTGTTGCTCCCACCAAACTAAAGGAACTTGCAAGTAAAAAATAAGGTTATTTTATTTAAAAAAATAAAGTCCCAGCTCTTTAATTGGGTGGCGTATTCGAGCTACATTGCTTGGGCTTAACATAGCTGTATGTGAATGCAAACAGTCTGCACCGTTGTAAAGTTGAAAGTACATCATAAATAAAAGCACACCAAAAGAAAGAGCTGGACTCTGAACAGCTGAACCGAAATATTTGGCTATACTTAATCTCATTTCCTGGAAGCTACCAGCTTTCACTACATTTTCATAATGCCCTCCTATGTTCTGAGCAGACATTGCACCTAAAAAACTTGAACCCCCCCCTCCACAAACGCCTTTCTGTAGCTCATTAGTGTGGATACATTCATGTTGAAAGACACTGTGCTCTGCACGTGCAGTAAATTTTGTTTATTTTCACTTCCCCAAAGATGAGGCTGTGAAGAATCAATGTAACAATGAACCTTGCTGTGTTCCTGTCATTTCACTGATGACTGCTTCTCTAAACTCAGTGAGTTAAAGTGGCCATATGATGCTATTTTAAAGATCATTATTTTGTGTATTTGGTGTAACATATGTTGACATGCTTTAATGTTCAAAAAACACATTATTTTTTAAATACTGTACATTATTGTAGGCCCTCTATGCCCCACCTATCTCAAACGTGTTGTTTTCTACAAAGCCCCTCCTTCCAACAAGCAAAGCCTGCTCTGATTGGCCAGCTGACACAGTGCATTGTGATTGGCTGAACACCACAAACACGCATTGGAAATGCTCACCCCCTTTCCATAATCACAAGTCAGCCTTCAACATTAAATATAAAACCATAGTTTTACCATGAGTTCAAGCCCAAAAAGCTGGGAACAGCCGTGTGACAGACACAGTGGGATGTGAGGCTCTCGCTATGTATTTCATTGCCGCGTGCTAAGACAGCTGAAGTGCTAAGTGGGATTTCTGGGACAGGCTACACTCTTCGTGATGAGACCCCTGTTCCCCCTACACACACACACACACACACACACACACACACATACACACGACAAAGCATCATACAGCCACAACTCCACATTTGAACCACAACAGTCAATAGCAAGCAAAATGCTTAAAAACATACTTACTGTCGCGGATCTAGAAGTGGTAGATTGTCATAGCAAAGTTGGAATTGACTCATTTTTATTTTTGTAAATATCCTTTTATTCACAGCCAGCCTTGTACTCTCCAAAACTGTCGCCCATAAAATGTAAGCTGGCACAAATTTGAACATCCGTCAGGGGCTGTCTATTGTAAATAAATCTTAGCCAATGATTCCCATTGCATCTACTTTCGGAAGGCCAAATAAAGTGCTTTTGCTTTTACTTCTTGTATGGTGAGAATACTGTTTGTTCTGGAGAGAAAAGGTATCTACCTGTGAAATGCTTACCTACATATCCTTGATCAACTCTTCATGTGCAGGTTAAGTGTGTTTGCTCTGAAAAGTATTTCCTTGAACAGTTAGTTTGGAACTCTGTGCTGGAGCTGTGGACTAACATACTCTTAAGTTATATTTTGATTCAAGATACCTACTGAACCTGATTTCTGAGTATGGATGTTCCAACCAGCTGTCTAGTATATTCTCAGAGAATGACTCTTTGATGATTTGAGAAGGCTAAATTGAATAAACATAGGCTCACTGTCTTATGCTGGCCACTTGGCCGTTACT
>NW_024878123.1:0-2812 GCF_018340385.1 Cyprinus carpio
TATGATTTTAGAAACTTGTATCATTAATGTGGGGCAATGCGTTAGTCATAAAGATAAGTGCTTAAACCAACTATCTATAACAGATAAAGACGATTTTCAGCACTTGTGGGCTTTTTGCTCATTTGCTTAGTTGCAATAAAGAGTTAACTGTTCACAGAAGCACTAACTAAGTGTCTATTATCAGAAGCTTAACATAAGTCATGCGCGCTTAACCTGTAACACATTAAAATCTGGATTTCTGCATTGCAAATGACCATATCATTTCCACATGGAAGAAGCATATGCTTTGTAAGTGGGAAAGGGTTTAGTTCTTCACGCACTACTACATACGTTCATGCTCTACAGACCAAAAGAAGTTTTTCTTTCCCTTCACGGGCTTTCTTTCTGTTCATTTGCTTAGTGCACTAAAGAGCATGTTACTGTTCACAGAATCGCTAAACTGCATATCTTAATAACGCTATCCTAGCTCTAGCCTATAGTTCATAATACAGGAATTCTTGTAACTCAATGTGAAATGTGTTTTTTCTTCAATTACAAGAGAAAATATTTCTTTAAAAGATGTTATATAAACCTTTATTACTATATGGGCAGCGTCCCAGTCTTAAAAGTACATAAAACCAACTTTTCTAAAACAGATTAAAAATATTTTCAGCACTTGTGGGCTTTCTTTCTGATTCATTTTGCTTAGTTGCTTTTTAAAAGGGAGAGTGTTACTCTTCACAGCAAAAAATTATCTAAAACTAAGCGTCTTCCATGCAGAGATGTGTCAATATACACAGTTCAGATGGTCATAACCAGTAGCACCTCACAAGAGAATCTGTTTGTCTACACTGCAAAAAACATTTCATTTAATGATTAGACAACATCATCCAATGTGGGCAAAGCTATAGACTTTTAAGCTTTTGTAATGAACCATCATCTCTATAACGAATGGAAGAACGCGGTTTTACCGGCACTTGGCCCGGAAAGTTTCCCTTCTGTTCCCATTTGCAGCGGTGCCGCAAAGGGTATTACCTCCACACAGC
Organism: Cyprinus carpio; assembly: GCF_018340385.1. NCBI lineage: Eukaryota > Metazoa > Chordata > Actinopteri > Cypriniformes > Cyprinidae > Cyprinus > Cyprinus carpio. The sequence continues at coordinate 1,026 of NW_024878123.1, forward strand.
GTGGCAAGCGATGCTAATAGAACGATTTCAATCACGGTTAAAGCCAGTGCGCCATAAAACCACTTGAGAATCTGTTTTGTCTGCTGAAAAAAAGTAATTTCAAAAAAAGTATTTGAAGAGCTATCGGCCCAATGGCCAGGGGCAGAAACTCCTAAGGCGCAACTGTGCGAAAATGCATCATGCTCTAACTGGAAAAGAAGGTTTTAGCCACTTGTATGATGAGGAGAATGCGGAAAAGCCTATCATCATTTAACAGACCGTTATTGCTGGTATAAGCGCTATTCTCAGCGTCTTGTAACTGAAACTTCCGAGCGCGTTCATGAGCTTAAAACTAGTAACCTTCTGAAATCAGTTTTTTGTTTCTTGCAAAACACTTCATATATGATTTTAGAAACATCATTAATGTGGGCAAGCTTTAGTCATAAAAGTGCATATAAACCAACTATCTATAACAGATAAAGAAGATTTTCAGCACTTTAGCCCACAAGTTCCTTCTGTTCATTTGCTTAGTTGCACTAAAGAGAGTGTTACTGTTCACAGAAGAAGCTAAACTAAGCGTCTTATGCTGAGATGTTCAAAACATAAATTCATGAGCTTAAAACTAGTAACTCACTGAAATCTGTTTTTCTTCTTTTGCAAAACACTTCAAATATGATTTTAGAAACATCTTTAATGTGGGCAAGCTTATAATCATAAAAGTGCATAAACCAACTATCTATAACAGATAAAGAAGATTTTCAGCACTTGTGGGCTTTCCTTCTGTTCATTTGCTTAGTTATACGCAAACAGACTGTTACTGTTCACAGAAGCATCGCTATACTAAGCGTCTTATGCTGAGATGTTCGAACATAAGTTCATGAAGCTTAAAACTACTAACTCACTGAAATCTGTTTTTCTTCTTTGCAAAAACACTTCATATATGATTTTAGAAAAACATCTTTAATGTGGGCAGAAGCTTTAGTCATAAAAGTGCATAAACCAACTATCTATAACAGATAAAGAAGATTTTCAGCACTTGTGGGCTTTTCTTCTGCTCATTTGCTTAGTTGCACTAACAGAGTGTAACTGTTCACAGAAGCACTAAACTAAGTGTCCTATTCTCAGAAGCTCTAACATAAGTTCATGCGCTTAAAACTGCTAACACATTAAAATCTGTATTTCTGCATTGCAAATGACATATCATTTCACATGGAAGAAACCTCTTTAATGTGGGAAAGTTTAGTCTTCACTTTCTACAATACGTCATTCTCTACAGACAAAGAAGTTTTTTCAGCACTTTATGGGCTTTTCTTCTGTTCATTTGCTTAGCTGCACTAAAAGAAGTGTTACTGTTCACAGAAGCGCTAAACTACATGTCTTATGCTTACTAGCTCTAATATAAGTTCATAATCAGCGAATCTAGTAACTCACTGAAATGTGTTTTTCTTCAATGCAAAAAATATTTCTTTTTTAAGATGTTGGAAAAAAACATTTTAATATGGGCAAGATTTAGTCTAAAAAGTACATAAACGAACTTTCTAAAACAGATTAAAAAAATATTTTCAGCACTTTTTGGCTTTCTTTTCTGTTCATTTGCTTAGTTGCACTAAAGAGAGTGTGTTACTCTCGTTCTCAGAAACGGCCAACTAAGCCAGCTTTTATGCTGAGACGTTAAAACACAGTTCATGGTCATAAAAATAGTAACTCACTGAAATCTGTTTTTCTACACTGCAAAAAAAAATTTTACTTCATGTTAGAAACATCATTAATGTGGGCAAGTTATAGACTTTAACTTTGTACAGAAAATC
>NW_024878124.1:0-2079 GCF_018340385.1 Cyprinus carpio
GGCAAACGCAGGATAATATAAGGAGAGATTTCAAGTAATGAGTCATGTTGTAACGAAAATATATAAAGCATAATGTTGATGGAGTCTAGATGCTGAAAGCTTTTCGACTCTGTGGGATGGGATTACTTGTATCAGGTATTGGCAAGATTCGGGTTTAATGACAGTTTATTCAATGTATTAAAGCATTATACTCCTCACCAGTAGCTGGGATAAAAAGTGTGGTCACTTGTCTGGAAGCAATCCATTTGGAAAGAGAAGACATCAGGGCTGCCCCTTAAGTCCAGCTCCTGTTTTGCCTGTTCATTGAGCCTTTGGCCCAAGCAATAAGAGAGGATTCCAGAGATAAAGGGGATCTCATTAGGGAGATGAACATAAGATCTGTATGTATGCAGATGATGTCCTGTTGTTTTCTGAATAATCTAAAGTCGAGGAAGTATTCCAACATTGATGGACCCCTTTTAAAAACATATAATTGATATATTATGGGGTATAAAATTAATTATACAAAAAAGCTCAAACCCTTATTTATAATTTTAGACCCAATCTGCATCTAAGCCTGACAATATGATTTCAGTTGGACATATCGGTCAATAAAAAAATCATTTGTGTATAAAACCTCTAACAAAAGATAGAATGAAAACTTTTGAAAGTAAGTATGATCCTATTAATAAGGAGATTAAATCTGGCATTTCTAGATGGATCTGACTGCTCACATTAGGCATGATTTAATCGAAATAGAAAATAATTAAAAGAACATTGTACTCCGGATACACTTTTTTTTTTTAATCAACTGCCTCTGGAGTATTGCAAAAAAAATTTCAATGAATGGGATGGGTTATATGATTTCAAGGTTTGTCTGGAATAATGAGGAAAACCTAGAAATAAAGTTTCAAAACAAAGCTGACAAAAGAAAAAAAGGGAGGGAGAGCTCTTCTAACATGTCTCCAAGGAACTATTATTATGGACAGCTCAATTGAAACCCTGAAGGTAGTGGTGTATACCAGAGCTATGAATCAAGATGAAAAACCCTAGAAGTTTCTACAGATAGAAACACCTCTACAGTTCAATACTTGGAAAAATAAAAAACTAGATGAAAGGAGCCTATAACAGATTGAAGTACTTGGCCTTGGATTTCACGCGGGTATGGTTTTTTTTACGGGGGAGTTAATGAAGAACACTGCAATTAGAGGATCAAAACTGGAGTTTTAAAAAGTTGGAATTGCATTTGACCCAGGTTTTGAGCCGGCTGGACGATGAGGAGATTTAAAAAAAATAAAAAACCCCAGTGGGTTTGGAAGAGAGGAGTATCACATCTTAATGTTCAGTCATCTCTAATGTGGAAATTACAGAGTTATTATCAGACACTTTCAAATACATTTTGGAATGGAATAGACGCAAGACGTTATATACGATATTTTGCAGGTCAGAGATTATTTTAACAAGAAAAATTAAACGTACACGGCCAAGAGAATCATAATTTAATTACAATTATTTCCAAATGGTACACATTAAAAAGATAACCAACAAGCTGGGTTTCTAGATTGTATGGACGTATGCAAGCTTCCAAGAATAATTCAAAAAATCATACATTAAACAAAACTGGGAGAAAGAGTTCGACTACCAAATATGAGATGAAGACTGGATAGACATATGTTTGATACAATTAAATACCACAAATTCAAGATCCGGGAGGGAATTTGGATGGAAGAATTTGTAAGATATTTTTATAAACTCCCAAATTAACAGCACCTTCATACAGGCTCACAGATGCCGTGGCTTTTGTTGAGGCAATGTGAAACCCCGATGGCTATCAATATATTTTTTGGGCCATCCAAAAATAAAATTTTTGGCAAGGAGAGTGGCAGAGATTGGGAAATCTTGGGAAGTAGAGGTTGATTTTAGTCACTACTTATGTCTTTCTGTAAAATACCAGGAATATTTAGACAAGGATAAATATTTATAAAATATTGTTAGCAAGCGGTAGGAAAGCACTACCCAGTAATGGTGCAGATTGACCCTTCCACCGAAGGCTCAATGGCTTAGGACGTAACGAGATATACAGTATGGAGAGACTTACAT
>NW_024878125.1:0-2495 GCF_018340385.1 Cyprinus carpio
GTAGTTAAAACTGGGGTTCCCCCCCTTTTGACAAAGGTGGCGCTATAGAGTGCCTCCTCACGCCCTTTTATGACCTTTTGCCAGTGTCTAGCCATCATTAATACTCGATATGTGTTCTGAGTTTCATGAAATTCTACATGTTATCTGGCCTCAAAATCAGAATATATTATACAGAAAAATATTCCAGTTTGATATGTCGCCATGGCAACACCATATTAGATATCACTGTCCCTCAACAAAGCTCTTGTATACAAATGCCGCATTTTGTCATTTATTCTATTTAAGCCTGAAGCAAATTGGAGGTGTAAATAAGATGCTGAATTCAAAGCATTTTGAAATGACAGCACTTCCTACTGCCAGTTGGTGGCGCTTATAATTTTTGACTCCTAATAGTCAGCATATATGCCATCGTGCACTGCGTTAAACGCCAACAAATTGATGAAGTTTAATTAAAATCAGAAATGTATGTGGATGTTATTAGACACTTCCTGTTTCTCATTTCGCCATAATTTCAACGCCTCGCCACAAGCAAACCATCGAGATATCAAAAACCCTGGCAATTTTGCATCCCAATGTCTTGAGATCATGCTTGACCAAGTTTAGTGGCACTGCAAAAAACCTATGATAAGTATCAAATTCCAGAGCATGCACTTTTTAGTATAGCTCTGGGGCCAGCTGACTTCCTGTTGGGCGAGCCTATGACATGGGTCACGAAAGTTGTTCGGCACAATGAGATCTTATATAAAAATTGAGCTCACATGAATACGTGCAAGCATGTTTGAACTATACATGAACACTTCTGTCGTCCCAGGCGCCAGAGCCCCTGTGCCACGCCTGGTTCCCAGCCTCTGCAGCCTCCTAATGGCCAGATTCTAAGGTGTAAAGTAAATTTTCAAGAGTTTTTGAGCATAAAGAAAGGGCCCCAAAAGCCCTCACAACTTTGACGAAAACAAGAATGTTTAAACCCTAAATATTTAACTTCCAGAGCAGAGCCTATGACATGCAGCCCGTAAAGTTGTTTGCTTGATTGAGATCTATATATGTGTACCCCAGCTCATACGCCACGCAAAGTGGCAAAGAGATATGCTCCATGATGGTTCCAGGCTTGGGGGAGCCCCTGTACCATATCACCTCACCGCCCACGGCCGAGTTCCACAAAGCTAATTTTCAAAGAGCTAGTATGTTATGGCCCCAAAAGCCCCCATTTGGAAAAAGACACATATACAATAATAATACACACAATAATACAAAAAATAACTCTAAGGGAAAATAATAGGGGCTTCCCCGCCCTCCAGGCTTGAGCCCTAATAATAATAATAAAAATTATCCTAAGTGAGGGGTCAATAGGGCTCTGCCCTCCAGGCTTCTGAGCCCCTAAAATAATCCTAAGGAGGTCAATAGGGCTCTCAGCCTCCAGGCTTGAGCCCTAATAATAAAAAAAAAGATGGCTACTAATCTAGAAAATAAATGAATACATCCTATAATTGTAACTCATCAAAAAAGTAAAAACTGGTTCTCTACATTTTGTCAAATTTTTCAGAGTTCCCAAAAAAGATGTATCTGATTCTTTCCAGATGTAAAGTAGAAGTTAGTCCAGTTAACCAGCCAGAAAAGAGAGGCCTAACATTTTTCTTCCACAAAAGCAGAATAACTTTCTTGGCTACAATCATACCATATTGGACAGGTAACCCTACCTTTGGGCTGAGAGACTCAAGCAAATCTGACCAACCAAAAATTGCTATCATTTGGTCGGGGAGTAAAACACAGTTATAAACTTTGGCAAAAGAACTGGGAATATTTCTATCCAAAAACTAGACCGACTTGCATTTTACACAAAAACAGAAAAGATGTGCCAAGGTACCCTCAGCAACTTTACACTTGTCACATATGGGGGAGACAGAAGGATGGAATTTGCTGAGCTTTGTTTCAGAATAGTAAAGTCTGTGTAAAGACCTTGTAATGAATAAGTTGATGTATCTCAATTTATAGAACGTGAGTAAACAGATGAAAGGCATTTATCCCAGTCTGTCTCGGTAATCCCCACAGATTCCTAGGTCTTCTTCCCAAGCAGCTTTCCAAATAAGGAAGGAAAAGTTTATTTCACCTTTAAAAACATTAACGAATAAAGAGGTTGTTAGAAACCCCTAGCGTCAGGAGAATTGAAAATAAATCAAATATTTTGCTTTCTAAAGACAAAATCTGAGATATTTAAGCAGAACATATAGTTCCGGGGACCTGAAGGTATCAGAAAAAAAATGAAGGAAGGTTGAATCTCTCTCACTGAGCTGAGAAAAAAGAGGCAAAAGATGTTTTAATGTATAAATCTTTAACAATGACAATTCCTGTGTCTCCCTAATAATTTTTTAAAACTTTATCTGTAAGAGAGAGGGGTTTAAATGCTTGATTACCATAACAGATAGGAGTAAGTATTTGGTAACTTAATCACCTTTCTAATTTGGTACCACTTGCAGAGAGACTATAAAGATTCAGAGAAA
>NW_024878126.1:0-1686 GCF_018340385.1 Cyprinus carpio
GTGTGCAGAATGATGCACTTGAAGCAACACTGACATATTAAAAAAGAAATGTATTTTTAATTTTGTAATATAAACTTATATATAAATACATTCATGAATGTTTTTTAATGAATAGATTTAATAATAATACAAAATAGCAATGTGTAACATTTTACCATATTTAGTGCAACTTTTTATTTGTTCCCCACAAAATATTGTTTTTCACTAAATGTTTGCTTGGATTTCTAAAATTGTGCACTGATTTTTTTCCTGGGAATAACTTTTTTGCTGCCGAGATTATCCACTAACCTAGTTTATGATATATTTTTTGTCATAGATTATGAATATATATAGGCCTATATTTTTTTCATATTTGTTGTTTTATTTATTTTTTCTTTATAATGAAGTAGTCTGTATCTAGTAGATTGTGAAAGAATGATTATCAGCTCCACACAAAGAGATATATAAATACTAAATTTATTTAAATGGGGAATAAAAAAATCACTGGAATCGGATCGCTATCTGTATGCGGCCAGTGCCGAACCTAGGTATCGGAATCGGTATCGGAGGTGAAAAAGGAAGGATCGGAGCATCCCTGGTCTATTCTGTTCTCGTGCTCCATTTTTGGCGCGTCCGTCCTGATTGGTTCTGAACGCCACAGCAGCCAACTCTGGCTAAGCGACCAATCAACTGAGACTGCCCTGCTCTGGGTTACTGAAGCCCTGCGACTGGCAGAGCAGCACAAATCCTCAGTACTCATCTTACGAGGACCTTTCTGATGCTTTTGACACCATTAATCACCAGATTCTCCTGTTCACCCTCAGAAAGATGGGCATCTCTAACCGCGACTCAGTGGTTTAAGTCCTTCCTTACTGATAGATCCTTCGGGGCTTCTTGGAGGGGTGAAGTTTCTAAGGTACAGCAACTTGCTACTGGGGGTTCCTCAAGGCTCAGTACTTGGACCCCACTTCTCTTCTCCATCTACATGGCCGTTATTAGGATTCGTCATTCAGAAGCATGGCTTTTCTTATCACTGCTACGCCTGATGACACTCAACTCTTACTTTTCATTCCAACCACAGATAATCCTAACGGTAGTTGCTCGTCAGACAGCTCGGCCCTGGAGTGACATTTCTAGCTGGATGAATGACCATCACCTTCAGCTCAACCTCATTAAGACAGAACTGCTGGTGGCGTTCCAGCTAACCCATCGCTTCATCACAACTTCTCATACAGCTGGGTTCACAACTATAACCTCTTCCAGGACAGCCAGAAACTTAGGAGTTGTGATGGATTATCAGCTAAGCCACAGACCATATTGCTAAGCTAACGCATCTACTCCTGCAGATTTCATCTGATTTTCTATATAATTGCTTATTTATTTATTATTATTATTTTTTTAAAAAAAGGTCCTTGATTAGTTAAATTTTCGGGCTACCAAAAATCTGAAGATTACTCTGCCCTCGGGTGCTACCGATTTTACATTTTGTGTTCTGTTCTCTTTCTCCGCTGACCCCTTCTCTCTCTCTCAGTATTCAGTCAAGAGCAGAAAGTGATTTTCTATTGGTCTTTTGTTTTTGTTCACCCCTTAACTGACATTCACGATTTTTGAACATGCAGACAGAAAAGTGTACATCTAAATTTTAATTTTTATGAATTCATGAATGAAAACATTTTGTAACATGATATTGATGTACTGTTCTCATGG
>NW_024878127.1:0-1722 GCF_018340385.1 Cyprinus carpio
GTCCAGCAAGATGAGTACTGAGGGATTTTGAAGCTGCTCTTCTTTCCAGTCGCGGGGCTTCGGTAACCGAGAGCAGGGCAGTCTCAGTTGATTGGCGCTTTTGGAAGCCAGATTGGTTCTGCTGTATGCTATCGAACCAATCAGGGATGTAGCCGCCAAAATGGAGCCGCGAGAACAGAACAGACTAGGGATGCTCGATCCACCTTTTCACCTCCGATGCTGATTCCGATACCTAGGGTTCGGTGCTGGCCGACTCTGAATGGTGATCAGATTTCAGTGAATTCCCCCATTTAAATAAATGTCTTAGCATTTGTATATCTCTGTGTGTGGAACTGATAATCATTCTTTCCCCAATCTACTAGATACAGACCACTTCATTTATAAAGAAAAATGAAATAAACAACAAATATGAAAAATATAGGCCTATATATATTCATAATCTACTGACAAAGAAATATATCATAAACTAGGTTGATTTAGATAATTGGCCAGCAAAAAGTTATTCTAGAAAAATCAATTGCACAATTTTGAGAAATCCAGAGAACATTTGGTAGAAAAAAGCAATGGCCCTTTGTAGAGACAAATAAAAAGTGTTGCACTAAATGTGAAGTAAAATGTTACACATTCTTTATTTGTATTATTATTAAATCTATTCATTAAAAACGATGCATGAATGTATTTATATATAAGTTTATATTACAAAATTAAATACATTTCTTTAATATGTGTCAGTGTTAAAAGCTTCAAGTGCATCACGTTCTGCACACCAGATAAACTTCCATTGTAAGCGTTTAGTGTTAAAGGGAGTGCCAAAGCACGAAGAGAGACTTGTCGTGAGTGTATTATATATGTGCAACAGTTTTTTGAGCCTTTCTTTTAACTGGTTTAGAATTTTCAGTTACTGTGTACGTTTAAACATTTATAGTCTTTTCTACACCCGTGTTCTGTTCTCACAGACATCCATTAGCAAGTAACAAAACAACATTAAACTCCGGCAAGAAGTTAAAAAGGTCGCTTTTTGCAGAATTCATAAGACGTGTATTTACAAATCGCGAGTATAAGTATGGGAACACAGAATGATCTTGGAGAGAGCTTTACTGAGGCTGACTGTCAAGTAACGAGCGAGACCAGGGTTTAAAGGCTGAACGAATGAATGACAGCCACGGCGGAGAAAAGAGTTTGTGTGAATTTTAATGTAATAATAATAATAATAATAATAATGCATTTTATTTGAGGCGCCTTTCAAACCACTCAGTGTCACCGTACAACAAGTTACAACAGTAACAATATTAAAACAGAAAATAACAGCAAATAACAATGTCAATAAAAAACAGCAATAATAATAAATAAATAAGAAAATATAAAAATACTGGACTTGAGTGCACAAAAGTAATCATAGAAGATAAGCAGTTCTGAATAAATGAGTTTTTAAGTTTGACTTTAAATTGAGCTAAAGAGTCAGAAGTCACCGGATGTTAACTGGGAGAGAATTCCAAAGGCGAGGAGAAACCACGACTAAAGGCCCTATGGCCCATGGTGGTTAAGCGAGCTGAGAAGGTGCATGAAGGAGACCCAGTGAAGAGGAGCGAGGAGAGTTCGAGAAGGGGTGTAGGGATGTAAAGAAGGTCTGAAAGGTAAGGTGGAGCAAGGTTATGAAGAGATTTGTATGGCAAGGGAGGAGAATTTTAAATTCAATCCGAAAGTTGATAGGAAGCCAATGTA
>NW_024878128.1:0-1815 GCF_018340385.1 Cyprinus carpio
GTGTTACATTCTGTTGAATACTATATAAATGCCTACCTTTTTCCCCTTATCCCATTTATCTTGCCAGAGTTTATGAATACCATCTTTAATTATTGTTTTCAATTCTGATTTGCTAAGTGGAACCTGTACTTCTGCTTCTTTTGCCAACTTGTCTGCCCTCTCATTGCCCTCAATACCTGTGTGCGCTGGAACCCAAGTGAACTGTAATATTAGCTTCTGTTGAGTTATCCTGAAAATCATCTGATGAACTTCATCTAAAAGATCCTGTCTTCGCATGCAGATTTCCCCAGTCTGAATGCTAGTTAGGAGGACATAGAGTCTGAGCAAATAACAGATTTATATGGCTTTCACTTTCTTACCTACTGTAGTGCTATTATGATGGCCATCATCTCTGGCAGAGAAGATTGAGAGGTGTGGTTTGAGGTTCTTTTTTGTATTATAACTTCATATTTAGGAACGTATACCGGCCACACCTGTTTTACTCTGCTGGTTCTTTGATGCATCTGTAAACATTTGTACTGTGTCATCATACATTACTTCTATGTATTGTTGCGTACTTTCATACAAACTCATCCTTGATTATATTTTTAGCTTCTAAATTAACTACAGGATAGCAGAAAAAGCCAAGGTAGAATTCTGAAGCTCAATTTAACATTTTTGCTGCAAGGTACAGTACTGATTCCCCATGTCAGCTGCCTCTTTTTTATTGCTGTTCCATCCAAAACTACTGTCTACACTAGCACCATATTCCCAGCATTCTTTCTTAAACAACGTTTTGTAGGATGTGTATTTTTCATGCCCTTGCAGCTTACCCAATATGCAAGAGAAAAGTTTTAACTCCTCCTAAGATTTAAAGCATCTCCTCACTTCTCACTTGCAGTGCTGGGATAGGTGATGTCTCGGAAGGCCCACTACACAGCCGAGAGCTTGGGTCTGCACCCTGTCCAGTTCAGCTAATGTAGTTTTTTGCTGCTGTTTTATTTACTGTACTTCCATAGTCAAAACACTGATCGGATTAATGCAATATAAATTTTTTTCAAAGAAGAGCCTGACGCTTCCACAGTTATACTCCCTGAAAGACACTTTAAAAATATTGATTGCTTTCTTACATTTATCTACCATTTTCTGAACATGATTTTTAAAAGTAAGTTTACTATCAAACCACACACCAAGATATCTTAAGTCATTAACCTGTTTGAGAGATTGTCCATATATCTTAAGATTCATTGTGGGTTTTACCCCTTTTCTTAGAAAAACAGATGAATTGCGTTTTTTCCACTGACAGGTGGAATCCCCAGTCAAAATGACCATTTTCCAGCCCGACTAATTGCTGTTTTGCATCCTTTGCTGTAAATTGTCAATATTACTGACCCCCTTTACCCACAATGCTCCATCATCTGCATATAATGCGCCCTGTTTATTCTTTGGTTCACTCCATCAAACACATCATTAATCATTATATTAAAACAGAGACTGGACTACATACACTACTACCTTGTGAAGTGCCATTTTTTCTATTGTGTATGTGCTATTGACTCAGGACCCTATCCTGACCTCTATAGTTCTACCCATTAAAAAATCTTTGATCCAGTTGGAACATTTTACCTCCTATTTCCATTTTTATTCAAACTTAATTAAAAGTCCTTCTTTCCACAGCATATCATAAGCCTTCTATATCGCGCGTTGCTAAAACAGATTCTTTGTTAACTTGTGCTTTACTGCATCTCATTTCTCCAGGCAGACTACAGGATCCATAGTTGCTCCTTCTCCATTACGAAATCCACTCTTGATATGGTGTGATCAGCCCTCTGCTTT
>NW_024878129.1:0-1870 GCF_018340385.1 Cyprinus carpio
CAGTGACTCTTTTCACAATTGAATGGCTTTCTGTTGAGGAGGAACTCAACGCTACCAAGACTTTGGCAGCAGGTAACTTCCACGCCGACAGTCTCTATACTTTTAACCAGGTAGTTTCAATGAACAGATGGCTGGTGAACTCAAAGACCCAATATTTCGTATAACGTTTAAAAAAAAAAATTAAATGAGACGAAAAAAAAAAAACAGCACAAAAACTAACGGCACACAGAGGTTTCCACAGACAACTGGAAAAAATGCTTGGTTGCCGCTAAAAATAGAAGGTATTGCCAGACTTAACAGCACAAGGCAATCTGTAATTTGATTAGATGTTCCAAGAAGCTGATGCGTTGAAAAGGTCAGACACAACCTTGGTTGCCGGTTTCCGTAGTGTAGAGGTTATCCGCGTAAGCCTTACACGTGAAAGGTCCCCCAGTTCAGAAACTGAGGAGGAGACAGATGAAGGCTTTTGTTCTTTCTGTGCTGACTTGGCTATCTGGTAAGCAGGTGGTCCGCGCTGAAACAGCTGATCCCTTTTGAAGAAAAGTATGAACCCCTTTTAGACTACAGTGGGCTTTAGAAAGTGTTACCTTTGTGCGCTTTTCACGAGCCTGCACTTAAAGGTTTCGGACTGTTTTCAGCAGGCAGGTTTCCGTAGTGTAGTGGTTATCACGTTAAGCCTCACACGCGAAAGGTCCCCAGTTGAAACTGGTAGGGGAACAGTGACTCTCTTTTTTCACAATTGTACAATTGGCTTTCTGTTGAGGAGGAACTCAACGCCAGTAACTTCCACGCCCGACAGTCTCTATACTTTTAACCAGGTAGTTTCAATGAACAGTGGCTGAGTGAACTCAAAGTTAATATTTAGGTATAACGTTTAAAAAAAAAAAATTAAATGAGGCGAAAAAACAGCACAAATGAAACGGCCACAGAGGTTTCCGCAGACAACTGGAAAATGCTTGGTTTGCCGCTTTAAAAATAGAAGGTATTTGCAGACTGAACAGCACAAGGCAATCTGTAATTTGATTCGTGTTCCAAGATGCGATGCGTTGAAAAGGTCAGAGCCGCAACCTTGGTTGCGGTTTCCGTAGTGTAGAAGGTTATCACGTTAAGCGCTTACACCCGCGAAGGTCCCCAGTTGAAACTGGTGAGGAGACAGATGAAGGCTTTTGTTCTTTCTGTGCTGAATTGGCTATCTGGTAAGCAAGGTGGTCCACGCTGCAAAGGCCTTAATTCCAAAGGTGAAGTTAAGGGGAGATTTTTCCAGGAAATTCTGCGCAGACTGCCATGCCGAATTAACTCTGTCCTGTTGTGTGTGGGATTTACACGCAGATTGTCCTATTTGCTTAAGGGCACATCACGGTATAAATATTTCCCAAATAGACTTCTGGGGAAGAGGAAGTGAGGAGTTTTTCACCAGCAGTGTAGTGGTCATCACGTTCGCCTAACACGCGAAAGGTCCTCGGTTCGAAACCGAGCAGAAACAGCTGATCCCTGAAAAGTATGAACCCCTTTTAGACTACAGTGGGCTTTAGAAAGTGTTACCTTTGTGCGCTTTTCACCGAGCCTGCACTTAAAGGTTTCGGACTGTTTTCAGCAGGCAGGTTTCCGTAGTGTAGTGGTTATCACGCTCTATACTTTTAACCAGGTAGTTTCAATGAACAGATGGCTGGTGAACTCAAAGACCCAATATTTAGGTATAGCGTTTAAAAAAAAAATTAAATGAGGACGAAAAAACAGCACAAAGAAAACGTGGCCAGAGAGTTTTCCCTTTCTGCAGACAACTGGAAAAATGCTTGGTTTGCGCTAAAAATAGAAGGTATTTGCAGACTAGCTTGAACAGCACAAGGCAATCTGTAATTTGATTAGGTGT
>NW_024878130.1:0-2110 GCF_018340385.1 Cyprinus carpio
TAAATTACATTCATCTTCAGGAATTTTAACATTATAGCATTAATAGTACAATAAAATGATTTTTCATCCACAGGGTGGACAGTGTAAATCGTTTATTGACCAAGTAAAATTATTTCTCTGGCCACGAAAAAATAATTTTACTACTAATACATTGCTCCCAAAAGCATGTAACAAAAACCGGAACGTTAAAGTGACCTCGTCCTGTGAGCAGCAAACACAGACAACCAAGTGTGAATATATATGGATGTTTATTAAACTACACTACAGGGGAACATGCAACATCTGAATAGACACAAACATATAAAATTAAACATAGATGCCAAGCCAAGGAAGGCATGGATAGAAGAGAGAGAGAGAGCACTGCAGAGAGTGAGAGAGCGAGCGAGTGAGTGCTCACGCCAAAGAGAGTGGAGAGTCATGGCAGTATTTACTCATAAACTAAATCCACAACCTGTTAAGAACAATCAAAGAATCTCATCACCTTAATTAAAAGGGGTCAAAGCCTAGAAGTGGATCTAAATAGTTAACAAGCAGTTACTTGCATTGGTTCTGTAGTTGCTGAGTAAAGTGTCCCGGTGCATGTATGATGCGTAGATTCCCGTTGAATCCTGTTAGGAGTGAAACCTTCGGTTGACTGCTCCGAAGTGAATCAACAGAAGTTGCTGAAAACTCCCAGAAGATTGGACTCCCAGGAAGGGGGAGTGGCGGGAGTTTCAAGGTGATGGGTGTCTCCAGGAACTGCAAGTTAAGAGAAAAAGTCCACTCTTTGTGTGTGGAAGAGGTTTTATCTGGTTTCCCGGTTACACCCCTTTTGGTTGGATTGACCAGTAACAAGGCATATAGTTTCAGCTGGAAAGTGTTTCTTTGTCCCAGTGACACCTCATTTGCATATTTTATGAATGGCGTGATTAACTGGTTATCTGGTAACCCAAACTATGGTACAAATAGTATGATGCAGTTTAGGATCACATAGTGTACATAATTATTTGAGGAATAATTGTAACCAGAAGGTCGCAGGTTTGAGTCTCGGTGCTGGCAGGAGTTGTAGGTGGGAGGGAGTGAATGAACAGCGCTCTCTTCCACCCTACAATACCCATGGCTGAAGCACCCTTGAGCAAGGCACTGAACCCCAGTTGCTCCCCGGGCGCTGGATATAGCTGCCCACTGCTCCGGGTGTGTGTTCACGGTGTGTTCACTTCTCACTGCTGTGTGTGCACTTGGATGGGTTAAATGCAGAGCACCAATTTCGAGGGGTTTTCCATACTTGGCAAAAAATCGCTTTCACTTTCACTTTCACTTTCATATACTTGAATATAAGCATTGATAGTCTAATAATACAAATAAAAGAATTGTAACTAGGCTACTACAATAGCAAAACATACAAACAATACATGCATATACTAGATACATTTGTAACAGATTAATTATTGTCTAAATGAATAAAATGTGTGTGTGTGTGTGTGTGTGGGTTTTTTGTTGTGTTTGTGTGTGTGTGTTGGGAATTCTATTAAAAAAAAAAAAATCTAACTACAGCCTCTAATCTTTTGTATTCTATCTATTTTCTTTTCTTTATTTATTATACAATTATAAAAAAAAGACCTCTATCACTAGCTTGCTCTATTCTTTTTTCTATTCTATCTGTTTTTTCTTTTATTTATTATATTATTTAAAAGCCCTTAAGCTGTGCAATACTGTGCTTAGGGGCTAACTGAGACTTGTTATAGTACTCTATATATCATTGCTCTTTTTGTTGTTTTTTGATTGCTTCCCATTGTCCTCATTTTGTAGAAAGTCAAGCTTTGGGATAAAAGCGTCTGCTAAATGACTAAATGTAAAATGACTAAATGTAAAATACCATGGGGCCAGATTCTGTAATTTATATGCAAATGTCAAAAAGCTAAAGGAATCCCTACAACATAAAGCCAAACGATCGTACATGATCCTAAGCAGATGCTACACCAAACATTTGAACAGTATGTGATAATACATTTTTTAGGTCATTCATTTGGCCACTATTTACACTTACATTTTTTGGCAGATTGTTTTATCCAAAGCGATTAACATTGCATTCAAGGACTTTATCAATTCATTCCTTGGGAATCAAATCCAT
>NW_024878131.1:0-2012 GCF_018340385.1 Cyprinus carpio
ATGATCTCACATATCAGCCAATCACAAGCCTCTGCACCTTTATGACGCCAGAAGCTTTGGCTGTATGAGCCAGCAAAAGCAGGCGTGTAACACAGAACAACATTTTCTGCCTTCCGAGTAGCAGGATCGTGATGGGCAACGTAAACTCAGCAATGGCAAGAACCAAGCAGACCGCTCGTAAATCACACCGGTGAGTAAAGTGCTTCCTCCTCCCCCGAGAAGCAGCTCGCTACTAAAGCCGCTCCGGGAAGAGCGCCCCAGCCACCGGCGGCGTCAAGAAGCCCCATCGGTACAGGCCCGGGACCGTGGTTTTCTGCCGAGAGATCCGGCCGCTATCAGAAGTCCACCGAGCTGCTACGATCCGCAAACTGCCTCTTCCAAGGCGTCTGGTGCGAGAGATCGCTCTCAGGATTTCAAGACGGACCTGCGCCGCTTCCAGGAGCTCCCCGCCGTCATGGCCCTGCAGGAGTCCAGTGGGGCTTATCTGGTCGGTCTGTTCGAGGACACCCAACGCAATGCGCCATCCACGCCAAGAGAGTCACCATCATGCCCAAAGACATCCAGCTGGCGCGCCGCATCCGCGGAGAGCGCGCTTAAACCCGCCGCTGCATCAGCCGCAGTAAACCCCAAAGGCTCTTTTTAAGAGCCACCTACATCACACTGAATGAGATCGTTTCCACTCACGGAACACCCAATATAAAACATAGCAAATAACACTGCCTTCACTTTTTGGAAATCGTTATGTTGGTCTAAATTGTATGCGTTTGAATAGTTTTTAGTTCCCCGTTTCTACAAAGAACATGCACATGCAACACACAGATGTGTAACTGTGGTAATCACCCTGACCCCTGTTGTGTAATTATTTGTGGGGCAGCTGTGGCCTAATAGTTTAGAGAGTTGGACTTGTAATCAGAAGGTCGCATGTTTGAGTCTCTGTGCTGGCAGGAGTTGCCAGGTGGGAGGGAGTGAATGAACAGCGTCCTATTCCACCCTCAATACCATAGCTGAAGTGCCCTTGAGCAGAGCACTGAACCCCCAGTTACTCCCCAGGCGCTGGATATATAGCTGCCCACTGCTCCGGGGGTGTGCCCACTTCTCACCGCTGTGTGTGTGCACTTGGATGGGTTAAATGCAGAGCTCCAATTCCCACTATGGGTTACCATACTTGCCAAATGTCACGACTTTCACTTTAATTAAAGAGTTTGTGTAAGTAAATAGGCAATGTGTGTGTATATATATATAAGATGGCATGCTTATATGCGTTTGGATATAATACAGCAAAGTGCAAATGTATAAATATAAAGTTAATTTACTATAAACAAATTTTAAAACTGTTTCATGTATTTTGTAATGTTTAATGTATAAGTAGAGATAATTTTGTTATAACAGTAGCTTATTTTACTGCAGGGGGGAGTAAAGAAGCTTGCTACTGATTCAATGTTTAATATGATATCTGGGCCATGGTTTTGTTTAGCGCCCTGGTCTCGGGTCTCTCACTATAGCAAAACCAACGGCTGGAGGGGTGTGTTTAAGGATATTCTGCCCAAGCCGGGCCAAGCTGACGCCATCAGAAAAAACAAATGCATTCTAGAGCCGAAGTTAATGTTCAGATTTTGATTAAATATTACAAAGACAAACAATTCGATTAATTGTTCACATCAAGACTAGCAATGTGCAAGTAAAGTCAATTTTGATTTCATGCAGACTTTAAGTTATAATCAAGGCTTGTTTATTTTGTGCATCTACTGGTGTTGCTTCATTCTGTTTCTCTGCAAACCTACTGACCTCGGTCTTACTCGGCTGTTGCGGCCTCCACATTACACGGACCATTGTGACACTTTGCATAACTCTGCTCTGATGGTCATCAGGTAAGTTTATCCATTACTGTTTATGAAATTCGGCCTATCGTGGCCTTCACATATCACAGCCTTATCAGGGACTTCCACTTAACATTGAGTATCTCTTTTTTATGGTCATGCTGATCTGAAATACTCTGGGTTCTGCTATCAAGC
>NW_024878132.1:0-1827 GCF_018340385.1 Cyprinus carpio
TCAACCCAACATGCTATTAACATGCAACCAACCTTTCCTTTCAAATCCAAAGGTAGACCCACTAACAACTCTGTGGCTACTGCAAATGCTTTTTACATGAGAAAGTCAATTTACACATGGACCAACATTTGCTGTTATACCACAACAGTGGTATTGCCAGTCAGTATTGGTACCTGGACCCGGTAAAAAGCCATTGTTGACCGCGGGGGCCGAGTTATACCTAATTCATGAAAGCTTAGAAGAGACCTAGATCCCCCTCAGAACAAAGCCTTAGTCCTTGGACTCTTGGACCGTTATATTTGGCCAATGGAAAGGCAAGAAGTGCCTCTCTGGGATGGTTGAATGTTTTCTCTTAAATTGCATGACCAAATTTGCCCCTTTACCTGTGGCTATTACTTGTAGCCCAAGCTCTTGCTTATTCTATTGTTTTGGGCTTGGAGCTTTATCTTCTTTAGTGGAATGCATATAAATGTGTCTCAGGGGAAGTATTCCTTTAACTCCTGATCAGGCATTGGATTACTTCTTCCAGCCTGGTCATTACCAAGCGATGCCACCACCCGATGAGGTTCCAATGTCTGCAAGACGGAAACATCACTGACCGTTCCACACTAAGTATTTCCCTGTTAAGTTCTGTTCCACCCTTAACATTACCCTTTGCCTTGAAAGATGGTGACAGTGAGGATGGCCATAACACTCATCTACCAAGCAGTGGATGCAGCTGCCTACCACCTGATCCAGCTACGGTTAAAATAATCTCCTGGAAGCTCTAAATCCTCCAAGTGTACCTTAAGCTTGGGGCCGGACTAATGTACTTCAACATCAAAATCTACACCCATCATCAAATACCTGTAAAAGCAACGGCCTTATCGAATGTCACCTTCCAAACAAGCCATCGTGAATCAGCAGCTTCAAGGAAATGTTGGAGACTGGCATTGTGGAACCTTCACAATCCGGATGGTCTTCACGGTGGTCTAGTGCGAAAAAAAATGAACAACTTAGATTCTGCGTTGACTGTATATGAATAAATACTATAACGACAGCTGACATACCCCACTGCCAAACCTCACGGGGAATTTTGGAATCACTTTCAGGATCTGCTATCTTCTCCACTCTAGACCTTAACAGTGGGTACTGGGCAAGTTACTATGGATGCTTCCAGTAAAAGCAAAGACTGCCTTTTTACTACTCCTCTTTCAGGCTATTTACACTTCAATGTGATGCCCTTTTGGACTTAAAAAAATGCCCCAAGTAGCCACTTTTCAACGTCTTATGGAGACTGGTCTTGTAGCAGAGCTACATGCGGAAGTATTTTGCTTTATTGTACATCGACGATATTATTGTCTATTCTCCATCTGTTGCTCAGCATTTCCTTGACCTCCAAGCTGTTTTTCCAAAAATTGATACAAGAGAGGCTGGCTTAACCATCAATCTTCGAAAAAGTAAGTTCTTGCTTGCCTGAAGTGACATTCCTAGGTCAGTGTAATCAATATCCAAGGCATTACAGCTGACCCAAGTAAAGGTGGAAGCTATTGAAACTATCCTGTTCCAAGAAATCTCGAAAGGAAGTGCAGCGGTTTCTTGAACTAGCGGGTGTATACTTCCACCCGGTTTGTTACAAACTTTCCCAGAATTGCTGAACTCTTAATTCCTTGAAGAAAAGGGCGAGTTTTTCAGTGGACCCCACAATGCCAACAGGCTTTTGAAGAATTAAAAACATGCCTGATGACTCCCACCCATCCTCGGACATCCCTGTTTGAAACATCCCTTCATTGTCTATACGGACGCCAGTGAGAGACAGGACTGCGCAGGTTAACCCAAAAGAGAGGA
>NW_024878133.1:0-1848 GCF_018340385.1 Cyprinus carpio
CAACAAGTTTAAAATGCTATATAAATTCTACAAATTGCCAATTTATTTATGACAGAAATCATTATTGTCGATTTTCCTTTTGATATATTAATGTCGATTAATAGAATAACATTACAAGCGCTTGGAGAAACGTAGCGTTAGCTGCTTACACAGACTAAATATGTCGGTCCATGACCATAATCTAGCAAAAGATAGCTACAAAAAAACTCCACTTACAATTACTGGAAGCAGCGAAATTAACCTCGTGCGTAAGTCGCTTAAGCACTATTTGTTGTTTTTAGATGAGACTTCGTGAACGCGGTGAATTCTGTCACCGAGCACGCAGGAAATCAGCAAGCGGTGACTAATCTAAGGCTTTGATTGGCTGCTGCCGGCTTTGGTTGCATATGAATCATTTTGACAATGACAGTGATAAATATATAATATATAATATATATATATATATATATATATATGCCGCGCCTATATATATATATCGACCATTCAATGGTACTGAATATACTGCCAGGGGTTTTCTGTCCTCTCTGTTCATGATTCTTCATGCTATTTGATGCTTGCAGTAAAAAAATGAATGATTGAACATATTGATGACTGCTACGTGCTGAATCCTGAAACCTAACATCAGCAATGAATGGCAGCAAGAGCTATTTTCATACACTTCTTAAAAAGAAAATTACTTTCTGGTAATGCAACAATATGTTAACAAGAAATATTTTAATTAATTTGTCAATTAAATTGGGTGGATGGTGATAGTTAAATATGGCCTTACCCATTTCCCATGTTAAGCCTCTGAACAATCCATCTCGTCAAAGTTTCGTTGATGGCGTGCATCCGGTTAGAATGACGAAAATATTTGTGTTGACTCAATTTAAAAAAATGCTGTAAAACCTTAATTTTTTTTTTAATTACATTGGTTATGTTTAATAAAAATAAGCTGTAAATTATTTTCACCAAGAATTGTGTTGTATGTGCTCTGCCTGAATAATGAAATTAGGAACAAACAGCAAAATCCTTTTTTTAGCGGAGTGTAGGTTGGGCTCTCCATTAGGGAGAAATCCAAGCGTTTTATAGTAATGCGTGATGTTGCCCTGTTCAAGCAACTATTATTCATTGGGAAAAATAGGCTTTGTAGTTCTTAGCGATGTTTCAGTATCAGCCGGGAGAAAAAAATTAATCCATAATTAACAAAATATGCCGAGTGGACGCTGCTGTGAATGGCACAGTGAGCGACTACTGTTTCTGGCCAATGGAATAGCGAGGAGCGCCAGCGCGATCAAACGAGCAGAAGCGAAAATGCAAAATTTTTTTGGTCACACAGTAAAGGCATAATTCAAAAATGCAAAGTGTTAGCAGTTTGAAAAATCAAGAATAATAACAGAATGAATCATGGTGGCTGCTGTCTGGACCGTTCTCATTTCTATCTGCAAATGGAACCTGAAGGATTTTTTTTTTAAACCAAGGAGATGAACCAGAAATGAAAACATTTAGCTTTTTATCCGTATATATAGGCCTACTTTATATATTTAACTGGACTGTTTTTAATAACAATAGCAAGCATATCCTTTGTGCAAAAAGGTCTTCTTTTAATTTTTTGATGAGTAGACTGTAGCCTAAGACTATCCTACATTTGGGAAATTAACTCATGTTTGTTTTTTTAATGGTTTTTAAAAGATGGTACAATGTTATATCATAATGTTATTGTTGTTTTACCTCCTCCTTTTATTTCATTTTACAATTACATTCAGTTCGCAATCCGTCCTTTGCGCCACCTGGTGGTAGTTTCGCGAAGGATTTTAACACTTGACTGACTTGAAGTTAACGCCGCGGCCTGCGGTGGCGGTACGCGCG
>NW_024878134.1:0-1184 GCF_018340385.1 Cyprinus carpio
AAGTTGGTTTATGCAATATTAAGCGTAAAAGCTTGCCCTTATGAAAATTGTTTCTAACAAGTGAAATGAAACGTTATTTGCAAGCCAAAAAAGAAAGATATTAATGTGTTAAGAGTGCTTTTTGCTCATGAACTCATGTTAGAGATTATGACCAACACAAGTTCAGTTTTGTGCTTCTGTGAACAGTAACACCATGTATGTGCAATTATGCAAAGGAAGAGAATGCATGCTCACTAAACCTGAAAACCTTCTTCCTCTGTAAGACAAAGTTGGTTCATGCAATATTAAGCCGTAAAGCTTGCCCTTATGAAAATTGTTTCTATTAAGTGAAATGAAACGTTATTTGCAAACGCAAATAATATTACTATGTTAAGAGTTTTATGCTCATGAACTCATGTTAGAGATTCTATGCACAGGAAGATCTGTTTAGTGCTTCTGTGAACAGTAGCACCATGTAAGTGCAATTAAGCAAAGGAAGAGAATGCATGCTCACTAATG
Source organism: Cyprinus carpio (assembly GCF_018340385.1). Lineage (NCBI taxonomy): Eukaryota > Metazoa > Chordata > Actinopteri > Cypriniformes > Cyprinidae > Cyprinus > Cyprinus carpio. The sequence continues at coordinate 499 of NW_024878134.1, forward strand.
CTGAAAACCTTCTTCCTCAGTAAAAGAAAGTTGGTTTATGCAATATTAAGCGTAAAGCTTTCCCTTATGAAAATTGTTTCTATCAAATGAAATGAAACGTTATTTGCAAACGCGAATAATAATATTAGTGTGTTAGGAGTTTTATGCTCATGAACTCATGTTAGAGATTCTATGCATAGGAAGATCTGTTTAGTGGTTCTGTGAACAGTAGCACTATGTTAATGCAATTAAGCAAAGGAAGAGAATGCAAGCTCACTAATGCTGAATACATTCTTCCCTCAGTAAGAGAAAGTTGTTTTATGCAATATTAAGCGTAAAAAGCATGCCCTTATGAACATTGTTTCTAACAAGTGAAATGAAACGTTATTTGCTTGCAAATAATAATATTAATGTGTTAGGAGTTTTATGCTCATGAACTCATGTTAGAGAGTTTAACCTAAAAGAAGTTCAGTTTCGTGCTTCTGTGAACGGTTTCACTTTGTAAGTGCAATTAAAGAAAGGAAGAGAATGCATGCTCACTAAAGCCGAAAACCTTCTTGCTCTGTAAGAGAAAGTTGGTTTATGCAATATTAAGAGTAAATCTTGACCGTATGAAAATTGTTTCTATCAAGTGAAATCAAACGTTATTTGCAATGCAAAAAGAAAGATATTAATGTTAGGAGGTTTATGCTCATGAACTCATCTTA
>NW_024878135.1:0-1935 GCF_018340385.1 Cyprinus carpio
CTGATCACAGTCCACTCACATCAGCAAACCTCAAACATGGCAGCAGTTCGTCTAAATCTAACCCAACAAAACTAAACATGAATTATGAAAATGTTTGAGACAGACATTGTGCTTTTATAACCATTTACTCCAAAACACTTAAATGACTTTTACCTCATAGTAATGACGGATAAATGCTGATTAAACCATTGTGTTGAAGGAACTCACCCTGTGGATGTTCAGTTTTTAAATGAATGGTTCCTCATATTCAGATGCACAGTATAATGTGATAAAGTGATTGTCCTTCGCAATAAAAAAAAAAAAAAAAAATATTTTACTTTAGCCAATCCCAACAAGGACACACTGCTTTTGTTTTAGGCACAAGTCAGAACTGAATAGAGAGAGTGACTCTTAACAAGAACAGTTTTAATCATATTTCAGCCCGAAATCAAAAGAAAAAAAAAACAGAATTAATTTTATATTTTAGTCGATTCTGGGACAATTAAACCTTTCTGCCTTTTTTCATAACAATTAAGCAACTATTTGAAACAGATTTAAATTACGGTCAGGTAGTCACCCTCATTACTTTAATTCAATAATACATCGTCCTTTCTGCACACAATATTAAATTCAATTGCAACAAATACTTTTTATTTGCACTTTAGCTACGTTTTTTGTTTGTTTTACAAACCAGATTCCAAAAAAGTTAGGACACTGTACAAATTGTGAATAAAAAACGGAATGCAATGTGGAAGTTTCAAATTTCAATAATTTTATTCAGAATACAACATAGATGACATATCAAATGTTTTAAAACTGAGAAAATGTATCTTTTTAAGGAAAAATAAATTGATTTTTAAATTTCATGGCATCAACACATCTCAAAAAGTTGGGACAAGGCCATATGTACCACTGTGTGGCATCCCTCTTCCTTTTTATAACAGTCTATAAACGTCTGGGGAATGAGGAGACAAAGTTGCTCAAGTAGAAAAAAAAGTGAAAGTACATTGGATATTTGTCAAGATATGGTGACCCATACTGAAATTGGTGCTCTGCATTTAACCCATCCAAGTGCACACTTTTTACAGCAGTGAGCTGCTCAGCTTAGAAACATTAATGTTGTCCATTCTGTCTAAATACAGTCTTCTAGTTGCTCAACCGCTGTCTGCTTTATTCGCATATTCCCTTTATGATGCTACCAAATGTTTTCTATGAGTGAAAGATCTGGACTGCAGGCTGGCCATTTCAGTACCAGGATCCTTCTTCTAATACGCAGCCATGATGTTGTAATTGATGCAGATATGTGGTCTGGCATTGTTATGTTGGAAAATGCAAGGTCTTCCCTGAAAGAGACACATCGCCTGGATGGGAGCATATGTTGTTCTAGAACTCGAAGCTATACCTTTCAGCATTGATGGTGCCTTCTCCAGATGTGTAAGCTGCCCATGCCACATGCACTCATGCAACCCCATACCATCAGAGATGCAGTCTTCTGAACTGAGAGCTGATAACAACTTGGGTTGTCCTTGTCCTCTTTTAGTCCGGATGACATGGCGTCCCAGTTTTCCAAAAAATAACTTGAAATTTTGATTCGTCTGCCAAGGCGGTAGCGATGAATGGTGCGGTGGATTGCAGTTCACCTACAATGTTTTCTGGAAGTATTCCTGAGCCCATGTTGTGATTTAATACAGTAAAGTATTCCTGTATGTGATGCAGTGCCGTCTAAGGCCCGGAGATCACGGGCATCCAGTATGGTTTTCCCGCCTTGACCCTCAACGCACAGAGATTGTTCCAGATTCCTTCTGAATCTTTGGATGATATTATGCACGTGCATGATGATAACTTCAAACTCTTTTGCAATTTTTCTCTAAAAAACTCCTTTCTGATATTGCTCCACTATTTTTGCATGGCATTGGGATTGGTGATCCTCTGCCCATCTTGATTTCTGAGAGACAC
>NW_024878136.1:0-2132 GCF_018340385.1 Cyprinus carpio
ACCGACACTTGTGAGGCCTTTACACTGATGAATGGAATATATGTATGTGTGTATATATTATATATAGCTATATATATTATAAATATAATGAAGACATCAGATGTAAAAGCCTCTAAGTGTCAATTGAAATTTTCCTAGAATTATGTTTATATTAAAGCTAAAAATTAAAACTGCCTTTGATAAAAAATTATCAATAAATTGATTCTGCTTTGTATATTTAAGTTCAGTTATTTCAATAATGGTAATGAAAAGAGCTATTAAGCATTAAAATTAAATTTAAAATTGCCATACAAAATGAAAATAAAAATGTACTTTATTGATTCATTCCATTGATGGTGTAATTTCATTGCTTCGTAATGCTATATATATATATATATGCTACTATTTAGCATTGACAAGTGCAAGACATTATCATCGAATGAATCAATAGAGATAAACACATTACATATGTAACGCTATCTCTATATTGATTCATTCATGTTTTCATCCATCGGCTTGTAATAGCACAAAGTGAAAATAAATTACTTTTTCCTTTGCCAAAATCAACATCTGTCATCGCTCTCATGTGTTTGTGTGTTTTTCTCTTTGAGGTAAAAGTTATTAGCTAAATAAATGATGATACTTTTGCTATTTAAGAAGAAATTCGTGAAAGCTTTCGACGGCTAGCGCATTCAAGCAGTAGCTGACTCGACATCTTCCTCTGACTGTGAGCTCAGACGACGCAAAACACTTGCGATACAAGGAGAGCAGAACTAAAAACATCGCTCAGCGAGTTGGTGCAGCCAGTGAAATGGGCTTCCTTTAAATTTCAGCGTTATGATACAGCGTATGTCACGTGGATTATTTCCAATATGGCGCATGTAGTATGTCCGACTCCATTCATAATACCCGTATTCATACTATATAGAACGTACACTTTTTAACGGTCGTGAAGTACGTTCTAATTTAAATGTAGTACCTACTCTCATAGTACGCGATTTCCGGACGCAGCATGGGAAATCTTTGAAGCTCGAAGTGAGACGTCATCGTGACTCAGCGGGAACAGGCACACGTTTTGGGAGCGTGTTCTCTATTATAGATCAGTGGGGAGCGACCCTTCCCTGGAACCAGGGCGCGCGCACTTTAACCCTCTCGATACACACTAAGTAGCTTGTACTTTATTCAGGAACTTACGTATTATTGCGGGATTTTGTACTTTTCCTGGATACTATTGTAAATCCAGCTATTTGTAGTTAACTTAATAAATTAAATTTCTAAGGCAAAATATTTATTTTACTCTTTACAATTTTATTTACATTTAAACATCTTACAAAGTCTTTTTTGCAGGTTACTATTAAACATTCCCCATGTAATACATCTTGCGGAGCAAACAAACCAGTCCTCAATTATACTTCAGGCTAAATTTTAATAGCACGGATACCAGTTTCAGTGTTCAGAATCAGAATTATTTTTATTCGCCAGGTGTGTGCAAAAACAGGAATCTGTTGTGTGTGTGTGTGTGTGTGTGTTTTTTTAAAAGGTGCTCCTGGGTACATATATACTGTACATACACATCTGACATGAGAACAGAAAAAAAAAAATTAAATAGTAAGACTTAACAAAAATAATGTGTATGAATCTGGAACAGTAGATTTATGTACAGATTTGTGCATTATTTTCACAATGGACTCAATGTGATTGTCCACTCGGTCCTGAGAGATGGTGGTGCTCAGGAACCTGAATGACTCCATTGCAGCCACAGTGCTGTCCATCTCTAATGTGTTGGCGTGTTCAACTCCAGGTTGCTGTGACTGCACCAGACGGCCAGCTGCTCAACCTCTTGTCTGTAAAGCAGACTTCGTCCTGGATGAGGCCGATGACTGCAGTGTACACAAACTTGGTGGAGTTTTTGACAGAGGGGTCTTTAGAGGTGCATTCATTTGTGTAGGAGGGGAGAAATAGCAGTAGGAGAGAACACATCCCTGGAGGAGCTCCGGTGCTGATGGGTGCAGGTGTTGGATGTGAGTGTACAAAGTGTACAGTTAGCTGCTGGCGGAATTAAATTGTATAATTACAGAGAGGATTCTCAAGCAGGGGGCCTCAACAAACTTCCAAAGGGAGCCTCAAGATGACTTAAAATGATTTAAGATGAG
>NW_024878137.1:0-1341 GCF_018340385.1 Cyprinus carpio
ACTTCAGCAGCTGAAAAACACCCACTTTTTTAGCTCTTGGTTTGTTCTAATGGGTGGACCTGTTGTGCAATGGCTGTAATATTTTATTTTAAAGGTCTTAAAACAAGAATAAATTGGTTTCTTAGCAATGGGACCGTGATTCGGTGAAGCACCGAGCGGCCGGGCTCTCGCGCTAACCAAAAGGATGATGCAAATCGTTCATTTTCAAACTTCAACAGCTGAAAACACACCACTTTTAGCTCTTGGTTTGTTCTAATGGGTGGATTGTGTGCAATGCTGTAATATTTATTTTTAAAAAGGTCTTAAACAAGAATAAAGGCGTTTGTTGTGAGCTCGTTGTATGGAGCTGCACGAGAAGCAGCGCTGTCTCAGCGCTATCAAAGAGCTGGCGCAAATCGTTCATTTTCAAAACTTCAACAGCTGAAAAACTCAGCACTTTGAAAGCTTGTTTTGTTCTAGGGGGTTTACCTGGCAGTGGCACGTGTGCAAGAGCTGTAACAGCCCCAGCGCAAAAAGATGTCTTAAACAAGAGACCAAAATTGCGTTTATTTAGCGAGCCCGTTGCAGAGATCCATTTTCCCTGAACGGAGCGGTGAACCCTATCATCTTTTCTTTCTCTTCTGTTGGCCCAGTCTATACCATTTTACAATAAGCTGACCCCTTGTCAATATACCAAATAGGTTGGTTTGAAAGCTTGTCCGAGTGAAATATAATTTATGACACCGGTAGTATTTTTATAACGATTTAAAGTGAAACTAAAGGCAGACTCCTCCCTTGAATTTTAGATCTAGAGAATGGGAGTCAGCATGGGAGATTTTCGACTTATAAAAAAATTAATAATAAATAAACTGTAAGTCTGGATCAGTCTAAAAAGCGGTATAGCATAAAACTACATCCCGGCGGACCGGTCTCTGAGAGTTTGGGGCTGTGCTTAAAGCCTAGGAGGAGTAGCGTTTGGAAATTTAAGGATCAGAAGAATATGTATGCTAGAATGTAAAGTTAGTGAACTAACTTTGATGTTTAAACAGCCTTGGGTAAAAAGAACCACTAATACTTATGGTATGCCTTCTTGAGCTGCCTTGAATTTGGAAAAAAAAAAGCTTCCAACAGTATTTTTCAATGGACCCTTGCTGTTTTCTGTTCCAATGTGAAAATAGATATGAAAAGCCAATAACTAATATAGTTTCCTTTCTTCACTTTATGTGTGATAACTTGAGAAATATGTTGTCAATACTATTAAAATAAGAACCCCCCCAAAAAAGTAATGGTACTTAGGAGATTACAGTTTTTGCATAAAATACTATATTGGGCTTTATTAAAGTTTATGAAAATAGAATGCAT
>NW_024878138.1:0-1847 GCF_018340385.1 Cyprinus carpio
ATTTAATTGATTTTAATTGTAGTGGCAGCGGAACTGATCAACGAACAAGATGGTAAAGTAATCGTTTTTATAATTTAAAAACTTTGCTCTTCTTGGGATTCGTTCCTCTATTGTCTTACACGGAAGGCGGCTGCGTTAACGCCATGCCACGTGTTGACTGTATTATTCTGGCGTAGTAATCCTATTTATCCATTGAACATTTTATATGTCTACATCAGAAAATTATCTTGTGTTTTTTATTTTTTTTTGTCTAGACGATATACAACTAATTGAGGAGCAGGTCTCACAAAATGGTGAAGTAAAAAATGTTTTATACTTTTAAAATTAAACTAACTACAGCTCGGTCGTTTATTAACTTTATAACCTGTCTCTGCTTTAAATACCTTAAGTACAATAGAAAATGATTTTTGTCTTTATTTCTAACAGATGCACGACTCATCTGGGAAACTGCTTCGCAAAATGGTAAATGGTTTTATACTTTAAAAATCCTACCCATTTGCGATGTGTAGCAGACAATATGGTACCCTCATTGTTTTGCTGTTGCTAAGCTATAGTTAATTACTGTGTTGTGGATGCTAAGTCTAAAATAATTACAGTGAAATTATTTTGTCTTCATAGTCCAGACGATGTGCGGATGGCTGAGGAGCAAGTCTCACAAATGGTAAATATTTTAAAAAATATAATTTCTTCTGACTATCCCATTTGTTTGTGGTTGCTCCAACTAAATACTGAGTTGTGTACGGTGAGATCATAAATAATAGCCGCAAATTTTTTTTTTTTCTAGATCTGCTGCAGCTAATGTGGGCGGGCGCACGCTGGACCTGACCCAGGAGGACTGTGAGCCAGCGATGTCCAAGCTGGTCCAAGCAACGCTATCAATACCAGGAAATCCAACACACAGCCCCTTGAGAAAGAAAAGAGTGATCGCTACAGTCAGTCCGGCACTGCGTGAGGAATTACACAATAGTAAGTTTTATTATTTATTTATTTTTCTTTCTTTTCTTTTTTTTTTTTTTATTTTATTTATTTATTTTTTTAACTTTTCCTAGGTACTCTGGCGACCTCTTGTGGTACAGTCTTGTCTTTTTTTTTTTTTTTTTTTTTTTTTTTAATAACTTAAACCTAGGTCCTCTGGCGACCTCTTGTGGTACAGTCTTGTCATTTTTTTTTTTTTTTTTTTTTTTTTTTTTATCCCTAGGTCTTCTGGCGACCTCTTGTGGACAGTCTTGTCATTTTTTTTTTTTTTTTTTTTTTTATCTTCCCTAGGTCCTCTGGCACTCTTGTGGAAGTTTGTCATTTTTTTTTTTTTTTGTTTTTTTTTTTATTATCCTAGGTCCTCTGGCGACTTTGGGTCTTTAAAGTATTACAATGTTTTAACTCTTTTATTTATACAGATTAGACGTCAGAGTTGACAGATCCAACGGATACCGGACTGAGATATTTAAGGTGTCTTTCATATTATTAATAAGATTTATTATTTATTATATTTTTTATACTTAATATTTAACAAAGAAAATTGGTTTATAACTATAAATTTTAAAAGCGGTAGTTACTGAACGTAGCCACAATATATACATTGAATCAGTTTGCACAATTTTCTTATTTATTATTTCATTTTCAACTACTTTTTCTTTTCAGACGGCGAACCCAGCGTTGCGGACAACGCTGCTGACTGGACCGATACGCAAATAAATGCTTGGCAAAGGGCTAGTTGGTCGAGTGGCCGCAGCGAAGTTTCGTCACAGCCGGATAGAGACACACCACCCGCTTTTGACGATGTGTCCGAGGAGGAGGAGGCTGAATTGCGTCAGAGCTCCGTCGTAATGATCCTCAGAAGTGTTGTAAAT
>NW_024878139.1:0-1832 GCF_018340385.1 Cyprinus carpio
TTGTTGATCGGCTTGGCTCGACTAAAATTCTGATTGGTCAATTTTTTGCTGCATTCATTTCATCAGTTTTGCCGGTGTTCATTTCAAAAGTTCTGCATTCGTTTTATCAGTTTTGCCGCGTTTTTGGGTAGCCCAACCCACTGGAGAAGAGGCCGATTGAAGAAAGTTGGCTACTAGAGATTTGCTGATTAATGCTGAATATTATTTATTTGTGTGAGAGTGTTTCATTCACAGTCAGATTTTATTCTATTCACCAGTAGCAGTTTCCATGTTTCATTAACAGTTCTTGTGTATTCACCATGGTACTGTCGTTTCCATATTAACCCCAAAATGCTACTTTATTTTCATTTTGTGTTTTATATTGTTAAATGCCTGTGGTGGCTCATACCATAGGGTTCGTACAGGTGCTTGAAATCCTTGAAAGTGCTTGAATTTTGATGTTGTGTTTCAAGGTTTAAAAAGTGCTTGAATTTTGGATAAAATGCTTGAAAATGCTTGAATTTTGTAATCGCATTTCCTTTCGCCAAGAAATATCTTCTGATCAATGCAAAGAAGTTCTTTATTGTTTGAGAAAACAACTGATACGATTGATTTTGTGCTATTAATGTTGTAATAGAGAGCAAAAGAAAGGAGTTTTCATTTGATTTCCACGGTGTTTCGATGCACCGTTTTTGGCCATGCAGTGGCAATAGTTGAACCATTTTAAACTTTGATTGCTGAGCTCCGCTTTGGTCCGAGTCGTCGGGCCAAGCCTTGAAATATATCAGTTTCATTTCATAGCGCAGCGCGGTCCGCGTCCTATCTGAAAGGGCCATTAGTGACAGAGTACTTGGTGTGATAATACCAAGTATTGCATGTCCAAGAGGTTCATTTGTGGAATATGCAGTGAACATTGCCATTTGGAGAATGTTGCACTTGTTTGTCATTGTGCACGAAAACTTCATGACAACAAATCATCAGAAATTTTGTTGACTTGTGCATCGCGTCTTCAAGTGCCCTCTTTACGTTCGTCCTAATGCCTGTTAAGTTGTCCGTGGATTTGCCTATATTTGGCGTTTAAAATGGAAACGTCTTTAGACATGGAAATTATCAACATTTATTTATAATTATGTAAACATTCTTAACATATTTAAATCCCTAACCGCCTTCACACTAGCAGTTGAAATCGTTCTAATCTCTCCGCCATTTTTGTTCTACTCGCTTCCAACGCTTTTCAACGGTGTAGTACGACATCCGCCAGGGGTGTATTGCGTTTTACAGAGCTAATTTCAACTGCCAGTGTGAAGGCGGCGTAACACCAGTTATTTTCTGCAAACTATTTACAATTATATTCCATCGAAGTGTTTGATGCAAGATACATATTGATAGTTCACAAATCTATTGCAATAAAATACAAAGCGATAACTCCTTCCATGGTGGAACATTCTTCTGTCCGGTCAACCACATCTCTCACAACATTCCAAATGAATACTTGACAGCAAAACACACTAACCCTTTCTCTTTCTCTCAACATGTAGTGGTCTAGCTTTTGTTAAAACCAGTAACTTTGTATTAGCACCTACTGTATTATTTCTCCTATATGACATATCGCTTATTGCTTCCTGAACTCTATTGTGTTTTGGATAAAAGCATTTGCTAAATGACTAAATGTAAATATAAATGTAAACTCATTAGAACCCATTATAATTCTAAATGTTGTGCAAATGCACCACACAAACAAAAATCAGATGTGGGGGTATAATTTGTAAATCAGACGAAATCCATAGATAATACTAATCTGAACAGTGCAATATTGTTGTAGAAATGTTGATGATGATTCAGGAAATGCGCAA
>NW_024878140.1:0-3282 GCF_018340385.1 Cyprinus carpio
ATTTCTCTTTTTTATTATTTAATTAAGTATGTATTTTTTTGCATATATATATGTTTTAATAGAGTGTTACAGTTTTTCTAGACTCTGATTGATATTGCACTAGTCATTGGGAGAGGAGAGATGTGGATTGTCAAAGGTAAAGGGGCGGGTAGGAGAAAAAAAAAAGAAAAAAAAAAAAAGAGAAGATTCCAGGGAGGGGAGAGAGAAAAAAAAACAAGGAAACAGTATGGATCGACACAAACGGGAGTGGTGCTCGCCGCGGAATTACCGTAATTAATTCATTAACCCTACGTGATGGTAAATGTTTAGTTAACTCTGTTACAGAAGTTTAAGTGATAAACTTACTCCCTGCATTAGTTTCGGGTTGTGTAAGAGGCGCATTGTGATATTACTCAGAACTGTGGCGACTCTACATCCGCGAAAGAACGTAAGTAGGGATTAACCGGAGACTGAGTCTGCAACGCTGGAGACGCTTAACCAGGTAGCGCTTCAGGCATCCAGGATTGCCTGCCCCTGGCATCGCTGGATTTCCTGATCGGGATCCCGGCGATATGTTCTGGCCAGGGGCAGCACTTTTCTTCTACCTGCGTTTCTATGTGGCTCCATCCTTACTGACTGTGATGTTCGGGGAGTAGTGTTGTTCATTATTCACGCTCTATTAAGAGGAAGTGGCGATATAGTATTTTTTTCTCCGCCCCAACGCACTCGCTGCCGTTCAGGCCTGCACCGTTTTATTTGTGCGTGTTTTCTCCGTGTTATTTAGGTTCAATTCTTGGCATTTTTGATAGAGAGTCTGGGCCCAGTGAAGTTTGAGTATTTGCATATTTTATATTTAACCAGCTATAAAGAAGTATGGGAATATACAAGATCTTGTCAGGGTAATATATATATATATATATGTGTATATAAATATATATTTCACTTTACTTTCAATGTCCTAAGATTGTGGCTCTTTGAGCCAAACTTTTTTTCAGTTTAACAAGTACAGGACACAAGACAGTGTAGTTGTCCAGTTCATTTCTTTATTCAAGACATCAAATTATAGATATTTGGGTGAGTACTAGCTTATTTAAATTTCCATAAATAAATCATAATAGTTCTATCAATAACGAACCCAGGGCACTCTAGATAGAGGGGTCTATAGAGTGTTACAGACGGATGTACTGTTACTTCCTCTACTGTCAAAAATCTGGGTGTTATATTAGACAGTAACTTGTCTTTTGAAAATCATATTTCCCATGTTACAAAAAACAGCATTCTTCCATCTTAGAAACATTTCGCTGCTTTCACGAAACATGTTAACTGGTTCCTGATGCAGAAAAGCTAGTTCATGCGTTCATGACCTCTAGACTGACTCATTGTAATGCAATGTTAGGTGCTTGTCCTGCATCCTCACAAAACAAGCTACAGGTAGTCCAAAATGCAGCGGCTAGAGTCCTACCAGGTCAAGAAAATATGATCATATTACCCCAATACTACAGCTCCCCACCGCTACCTATTAAGTTCCGTATCAGTTACAAAATATTATTACTTACTTTATAAGGCCCCTTAATGGCTTTTAGCCTCTGCATACCTAACTAGTCTTCTACCACGCCATAACCCATCACGCCCCTATGGTCACAAAACGCTGGACTTTTGATAGTACCTAGGATAGCAAAGTCCACTAAAGGAGGTAGAGCTTTTTCGCATTTGGCTCCCAAACTCTGGAATAGCCTTCCCGATAATGTTCGGGGTTCAGACACACCTCCTCTGTTTAAATCTAGATTAAAAACACACCTCTTTGGCCAAGCATTCAAATAATGCATCTCATAATTTTGGACTGCAGTTATAGCTGATCAAATGCGCATTATTATTTTTTTTAGCTTGGGTTAAACTAATAATTTTACTTGGTTGGAAAAAGCAGCTACGCTTAAATTTTGTCTCTATCTGTTTCTCTTCTGTTTTGCCAGGGATTTACATCCCCGTGGTAACTAGGATTTACACAAGCTCCAGTCTGGATCCAGAACACCTGAGAAGAGATGATGCCAGCCCCTCAGAGAACCTCAGATGATTCTAACCCAGAGACAACATACAGAACTACCACATTTTGCTATAAGTTTGATTGCATAATTGCTGTTAATAGTGTTAATCGTCCTGTTTGTTTACTGCCTTTTATTGATTTTTCTGAACATTTCTGCCGTATGCACATAAACTGACAGTCATCACTGATAAGCTACTACTAAATATTGTAGAAACTTAATTTTCTGTAAAGTTGCTTTGCAATGATTTGTATCGGTTCTACAAATAAACGTTATTACAAATAAATTGAATTAAATATATATATATATATATATATATATATATATATGATCAGCATTTAAACACTATAATAAACGCACCAGAATTATCTTGAATAATTATCAAGAATAATCATGGTTATTTTTATTATTCCGAAGTGAGATGAATAGTGAGATGAAATTAGGGGGCAGTTGTGGGCTAGTGGTTAGAGAGTTTGACTCCTAACCCTAAGGTTGTGGGTTTGAGTCTCAGGACGGCAATCCACGACTGAGGTGCCCTTGAGCAAGGCACCGAACCCCCAACTGCTCCCTCGGCCAGAGACATAAATTGCTGCCCACTGCTCTGTGTATGTTCACTGCTGTGTGTGTGCACTTTGGATGGGTTAAATGCAGAGCACGAATTCTGAGTATGGGTCACCATACTTTTACATACTGTGTGTCACGTCACTTTCACTTTAATTTTTTAAAATGAAGAGCCTGTCTGGAGAAAGGAAGTTTGGTTTATCAAGTTAGTCAGTGATTTTAGCAACAGATTTAGTTTTAGTTCAAATCCCGGGTTGTGGTGTTTTTTTTTATTTATTTATATATAATAAAATGATTAATACAAATGTGTTCTGCAGTTCGCTGGTTTGTTACACCATTTTTTTTATTTAAGATAGAGCATGTCCATTTTACACTAAGCAACCAGTAGCAACTGAATTCAGTCCAGCTGGAGGGGGTTGGGGAAGTTCTGTATAGCTTGTGGGGTTGAAAAATAAAAATGTGAATCTCTTTGTCTTTCATATGGACAGTGTCTGATGAGGGTTTCAAACCTGCAGAACAGGCTAGATAAAGTGTTTTCATGCCTCGTGGGTTTGGCTTTTGCAATTTTTGAAACTGCACAGGCCTAAAGAGTATTACATACAATATAATATGTTTTTGTTTTATCTCAGGAGAGATGAGGTGCTTCTGAGAGAGAGAGACAAAGAAACTGATGAATGAGATGTACATCTGCCAAAGAGACAAA
>NW_024878141.1:0-1852 GCF_018340385.1 Cyprinus carpio
TTCCAATTCGATTTCGATTCGCAAGCTTTCTATTCTCGATTTTAAATTAATAAAAAGAAATTAAGAGCCACAAACCTGTATATTAAACTCTTTTTATTTTAGGTACACTTGGGTACATTAAAACAGAACCCAACTCTATATTTCAAATGAATAGACAGGATTTTTATGCAAGTCAGAACAGTCGCTTGCCTTGATCAAACATGATCAGGTTATTTTATGTTTAAGATTAAACATACATAAATCTCACAGCATTAGCTGTAACATGGAGGCTGCAAGCCTATGAACAGTGTAGGAAAACTAATACCGGCTTTTGGGTGATAGATAAATATCAGGGCCTGAATTTCTGTGATATTTTTTGTTGATTTTAAAATGAATCAATGTTTGCAGGAATTTACCGCATTATAAGTGGGAGACCAACGGGAATGATTAAAATGATGCGCAAAATACCACGCCGAAATTAGAGCCCTGAAATATGGAAAAAAATCGATTTGTGGTCCCTAATAACTCGTTTTAAATCGACCACATTTAAAAGCCTTATTTTTAAAATCTATTTTTTTTTGGCCCAGACCCTAGTAACATACAGCGTAAAACTGAATCCAGTGTTTCCCACACATAGACGAATTCCGTACGGTGCGCGCCACAGAATCACACCGGCGGCCCGCCTGCCTGCCACATTGCGTTTCGTTATTCATTTTAAAAATTAAATAGTGATTAAAAGAAAATGAATAACTCTCCCATCCTTTCTCTCAGCTGCCAAACAAATTTTTGTCCCTCTACAGCCAGTTGAACGCTGTGAGGTAGATGACTGCACTTGTGACCGTGCGCATTGTGCCATTGATAGAGACGAGCCGAAGAGAGGAAGAGCCCTGGCCGTATCGCGCACTCTCACAGTCCGTCAACCTGTCTTGCTCTCCTCCGCTGCTCCCCCTCAGGCCATAGTTAATCAAAATCAATTGAGAATTCTGCACGATGGTAAAAAGATCGGAAGACCAAAGTTCATGTCGAGCATTCAGAGATTTTGTTTTTCTTCCCCTGAATTAACCACCCGCTAAGTGTGAATTGTGCTAAAGAAAACGTTGTCCTTATGTACTCTGAAAATTGTTCGTCATCAGCTGAAATAAAAACACTTTCAATAAACAAATAAAAAACTATCCAGTGATAAAATGTTTCCTGTGTTGACAAAAATCTTGTGCAATGTCTATAAACTCCCCAGGAATATAAGCAGCGTGCCATAGTCCGCTAATGACAAACGTCCGATTCTCGAACTAATGACTCCTTTGAACCGATTACATTTAATGAATGGTTAAAACAACTGATCTGTACCAACACTGAACTCCACGAGTCATCTGAATCGGTGTATAACAAATTGTAACACTTTTACAATATGGTTCCATTTATTAAACTCTAGTAACTACATTGTTAACATTAACTATTAGATAAACTGCACTTCTACAGCATTTATTAATCTTTCTAAATGTTAATTTCACCATTTACTAGTAGCCTCCATTATTTAAATAAGAAGTTGTATTTGTTAAAAGAACACTACACTTTTTTTGGAAATAGGCTCATTTTACAACTTTAAACAGTTGAGTTTTTACCGTTTTCGAAACCATTCAGCCGATCTAATGTGTTTTTTTCTTCTTTAATTTCAGGCTCCAACTAGGATTCTAGGTCTCCAAGGGTCAGGGGCATGCAAGAAGCCATAAGTGAGCGCTGTCAGAAGGCAGTGGAAGTTGATTTTTTCCTTTTCTGTTTTAAATGTTCATGCAAATGGTAAATATTAAATTTTTTAATGTTCAATGTTTTTTTATTTTATTTCAATATTGCCAGTGTTATTTATTGCTCTTTAGAA
>NW_024878142.1:0-1870 GCF_018340385.1 Cyprinus carpio
ACATCAGTATGAAAAACCATGAAGTCTAAGAAACACAGAGAGATGGTGGCATTGCTACGGCAACAGCTGGAGGAAGAAAAGATGCAGAGTCAGAACTCTGCTGAGAGAGAGGAGGAGGAGGATGACGATGATAATGAACTCGATGACACACCGAGACAAAAGTAAAACATGCCTGTCAGTCCTTGTGATGTTCTCTTTGATTATAATTTGCTTTTATCATATAACTTTTATGATATTTCACAATAGATCCATGATGTCTAAAATGTATAGTGTGTGGAACATTAATTAAATATTATTGTAAAGTGAATATTTATAATACAAAATGAATATTAATGTAAATATAAGATAAATGATAATCATTGCTTAATAATAATTCAAACATTTTTAGTATTATTTAAAATCATTACACCTTGCTTGAGATTTTCCTTGTGTATATCAAGGATAAGAGCATCTGGAGGCTGTATTGACTGTTCATGTCCACTGATTGTTGTTTACGCTTTGGATTTGTGATTTATCTAAAAGGCTAAAAAGAAAAGAAGCGTCCAACAGAAAACATAAATGTAAGAAAGCAAAAATCCAAACTCTCCAAACCCTTAAGTATGTTAATTGACTAGATTTAGCTTTTCATCCTAATAAAGTTGGATTTTCTAATGTGGTTGTTCTGCAGAATCTTCCAGAACAGCCAGAATTGACTGTCCAGTCCTCCAGTTCTGGCGTCCCCTGCACCTGATTCAGGCAACCGCGAGGGCAGCCCTGGCCTTTCTGAGGACCCAGATGACAAACTAAAACCAGGGGATGTGAACCCACAAACCAAAAAAAGGTCTCTCTCAATGCCATTTAACAATCCACCCGGTTTCAACTCAGCACTGGTTGTAAGTGTTTAAACTCCATGCATTTGTGGGTAAAGTCCTCTGTATATTGATATGAATAGAGATTAATATATGTATCCTACCTTTTACAGCTCTGCAAAGACAAAAGGAAAGAAAGGCGGGAAAAGAAGACTCTAAAAAAGAACAGCAAACCACACGGAGGTGTGGGAAGTTGCAGAAAGAGGTGTGTACTGTACCTTTGTTAATATCCTGTTTGAACATGTGAGCAAACAGCCACTCTTCTATTTGCGTTAAGTTTTAAAAATCATCATCAGACATAAACAACTTCATGTTTCTTAATAATGTGATTTCCTATTTACAGCTGTGATTGAGGAATATGTGTTATCCAACAGCTTTATTTATTCTGATTTCTGATTGGTGTAATGAAGTAGTTTTACACATTATATGAAATAAACATGTAAACTGGTATAAGTGAAACTCCAAACTCCAGTTGATTTTTATTATTCATTTTCAGTATTGATATAGTCGGGGTAGGGCTGTAAGATTAATCGAAATACATCTGAAACTGCATTATGGTTCAGTGTGATTATAAAAGACTGCTATTTAACTCCATCTCTACTCTGCGGTTTGGGTTGTTTTAACATGGACAAATCTGACAATTTAACATTTGAAAATGAAGAAATTAAGACAACCATAAATAGTAGAGTTTTTGTTTTACAGTGAAATATAACAATGTTACAATTATACAGTGTTTCTTGTTTTGGTAACTTTTATATCTCAATAATAATAATTAATATTATAATAAATTATCTATAATAATGATAATACATTATTGTTATTATTATTATTATTAAAGACGTATTGATATATAATTGAAAAACATTGGCCTAATTGTGCAGTTCTACAAACAAGCAAAGCAACAATAGTATCAGTAACAGTAGTAATGTTTCTTTTTAAAATAATTTTAGTTTTATTTAGTAATAATATTAATACTTATTATTTTATAGCTATATTGGCATATGATCACAAAATGTGGGCCT
>NW_024878143.1:0-1850 GCF_018340385.1 Cyprinus carpio
AATTGACATATATATATATATATATATATATATATATATATGATCAGCATTTAAACACTATAATAAACGCACCAGAATTATCTGGTATATCACGGTTATTTTTATTATTCCGAAGTGAGATGAATAGTGAGATGAAATTGGGGGCAGTTGTGGGCTGGTAGTTTAGAGGATGACTCTAACCTAAGGTTGTGGGTTAGAGTCTGGACTTCAGCAATACCACGACTGAGTGCCCTATGAGCAAGGCACCCGGGCCCCCAACTGCTCCCGGGCGCCGCAGCATAAATAGCTACCCACTGCTCTGAGTGTGTGTGTGTGTTCACTGCTGTGTGTGTGTGCACTTTGGATGGGTTAAATGCAGGACTGCGAGGAATTCTGGTATGGGTCACCATACTTTTACATACTATTGATGTCACGTCACTTTCACTTTAATTTTTTTTAAATGAAGAGCCTGTCTGGAGAAAGGAAGTTTGGTTTATCAAGTTAGTCGCGATTTTAGCAACAGATTTTAGTTTTAGTTCAAAAACCCGGGGTTGGTGGTTTTTTTTTTTATTTATTGTATATATAATAACAATGGATTAATACAAATGTAGCCTCTGCAGTCATACAGCTGGTGTGGTTACCTCATAGCCATTTTTTTTATTTAAGAGAGAGCATGGCCAGTTTACAACTAAGCAAACCAGTAGCAACTGAATTCAGCGTCCCAGCTGGAGGATGTTTGGGGAAGTTCTATAGCTTTGTGGGGGCTGAAAAAATGTAAAATGTGAATCTCTCTTTGCTCTTCATATGACAGTGTCTGATGAGGGTTTCAAACTGCAGAGCAGGCTTAGATAGCGTTTTCATGCTCGCTAGTTTGGCTTTTGCAATTTTTGAAACTGCACAGGCCTAAAGAGTATTGCATACAATCATAATATGTTTTTGTTTTATCTCAGGAGAGATGATGTGCTTCTGAGAGAGAGAGACAAAGAAACTGATGAATGAGATGTACATCTGCCAAAGAGATCAAAAATGTCTCAGGTTACGAATGTAACCATGGTCACCTGAGTAGGGAACGAGACACTGCGTCCTCTAGGGGTCGCTATGGGGAATGCCTCGTCATGACCCGTGTCTGAAGCATACAATGAAAAAACACCAACAAGCCCCTGACGTCACTACCAGTGCGACTATGGATAAATAGGTGCCAGAAGAACACGTCATTCACTTCTTAAAAAAAAAATCTTGAATCTTTGTCTGAAGCTTGCGTCTGAAGCATGGCAGGAAGCTAGAGGATGCAGTGTCTCATTCCCTACTCAGGCAACCATGGTTACATTCGTAACCTGAGAAGTTCCCTTTCAAGGGAACATCGAACTGCGTCTTCTAGGGGTCGCTATGGGGAACAGTATACCTACACCGCCATACTGAGGGGAGTGCAGGCCAGAATCATGGCGAGCACTAAGTACCAACTTTACCATTTCCATGGGAGTTGCCCCTGGGACGTTAGACGGCTGTCCGTGACATTATCCCTTACGGCCAAAGGCCTAGGCTACATACCCAACTTACCTGTTTGTGCCTCGGCCCAGGGTAGAGCTCAAGGCTTGGAATCAAGAAAGATTCCTTTAAAGGGATACGGCAAAGAGCCTAGCATTTTATACTAAGTCTTGCCTGTCACACAGGGGCTACCGCTTGCTCTTGCATAAGCTTGCTGAAGGAACTGTCTCAACAGATCTCTAGTAGCAACACCCTGTTTAGATAGGTATCCGAGGATACATAGGTGGAGCGGCGCCCAAGATGAACGGGGCTTTTACCAACTCAGCTAACCTCATACCTGAAACCATTTTTGTGCATCACCTCGATATTGCATACTCGTATGCTGG
>NW_024878144.1:0-1383 GCF_018340385.1 Cyprinus carpio
TACTATTGTCCTTCTGCATTATTGACACACTACTTTCCAATTTAATACTGTAAAGCGTTTTGATTAATAATCTGTATTATTAAAAGCACTATAAAAATAAAGGAGACTTGACTTGAGTATGTTGAAGAGGAAAACGAGGGACAGATGCACACGCATTCAGGGTTTTGCAGTGATTGGTGCAAGATGCTGGTTATTACGGTATAAGTCTTAAGTTCTGATCTGAGATTCTTGTAAATAATTTCAGGATTTTTGTAACTGATTCTGATTGGATATTTTCGCCTTTCGCTTGCTTACTTCGGATGTATTTTATACTGCTTGGCATTGTATAGCACTGACTTGACAACATACCAAGACTGTTACAAATTTAACAGCTACGTTATACATATATATATATATATATATATATATATATATATATATATATATATATATATATATATATATATATATATATATATATATATATATATATATAATTGTCTCTTGAGAATACTACAAATGTAAAAAAAATACTTAACAGCAAAATATGATTTTTAAAATAAAAGGTAATTGATGAGACCTCTCTCTTTTTTTGATCATTTAGGCAGATTATTATTGTATTTATAATAAATATACCTTGCTTATACACCTAGTAAGTGCCTCTCATAAATATTTTTATATATATACATATATATATATATATATAAAATGTGTTTGTGAACATATGCTTTATTTTTCACACAAGCATTGATGTACTTGCTATGCATTCATACATAAAAATTCAGCTGAAATGAGGCATTAAAAGCCAGAAATATATTTTTTCTTCTTTGTTTATATTTGAAAACCTTTTCAATCAAATAATATACAATACTGCCCTTTATACGTATTTAAATAAGTATCAAAAATAATTATACATTTATATAATTATTTATTTGTCTTGCTGCCGCTGGCAGCCTCCTCCGATTTCCTGTTTTTAGCGACAGCTGACGTCCGGTTTTAGTGGCAGCCACTTCCTGCTGCCAGTGGCGGCCACTTTCCTGCTGACAGCTGCCGATTTTTCACGGAAACCCCCCCTCTCTATATTGTCCCAGTAAGGTGGCATCCATTTAAAATTTGAATTAAAATGATCATTTTACACTCACTAAGTTATTGCGTACTGTTTTTATAATGTACTACAATACTGAGGTGCAGAATAATTGCCATTATTTGAAATAAGTAGTATAAATAGCAGAAAATCTTGCTATATTTTAACATAGTGTAAAATATAATCTATAGCTATTTGCACTTAGTATAAATATCAAGTTAAGAAAAACATGCTATTTACACAGTGCCTAGTGCAAACAGCCGCTCGCCTAAAAAAGAATACATTACGCCATCACTGCGAACACAGCAGAATATCATCAT
>NW_024878145.1:0-1380 GCF_018340385.1 Cyprinus carpio
AGTTACATCATCACCCAAAAACACCAAATATTTAATCCCTCTTTTACCCCAAATCCAACCTTATCAGGAAGATTTCTGTCGCCAACAACCCACTGACCAACCAACAGTGTCTCACATTTTGTCCAATTGGACTTTAGAAGAGGATAACAACATAAAATCTCTAATTAATTTAAGTAAAGTTTGTACACATCATTCTGCCCACTACTCAAAAACTATCACATCATCAGCATAAGCTGACAAAAACAATGTTATTTTTACAATTGGGTAAAGTTACAGCCACACACCTTTTGTCTTATTTGTTGTAAACAATGGTTCAATGGCCAAAGAATATAGCATCCCCAGATAAGGAGCATCCTTATCTTATACCCCTTTGAACCTGGAAAGGAGGCGCATAAGCCGCCATTTTATCTTCAGTACACTCTCAACTTTACTATAGAGTACTTTGACCTTGTCTATAAAATCTTGACTAAAACAAAAAGCTCTCAAAAGTCCCCACAAAGATAGGAATGTTCGACTCGGTCAAAGGCTTTTCTTGATCCAAAGAAATCAAACCAACATCTAACTTTTAACAACTTTGAAACTTCTAATACATCTCGAATCAAGTGAAATGTTATCAAACATTGATCTACCACGAACACAATAGGTCTGGTCAGGATGGATGACCTCATCCAATACTCCAGCCAGTCTGTTAGCTAAGGCCTTGGAGAGCAGTTTGTAATCGCTGCACAGAAGTGAGATGGGGCGCCAGCTCTTTATCTCAGTGAGATCTACTTTTTTGGGTATGAGGGTGATTATCGCTCTACGACAACTCAGCTGACATCATACCTTCAGACAAGCTGTCATTCAGTACCTGTAGTATATCCACTCCCAGCTCCTTCCAGAATGATTTATAAAATCAACTGGGAGACCATCCACTCCTGGAGCCCTCCCAGACTCCATGCCTTTGAAGGGCCTTATGCAGCTCTCCCAAGCTCAACGCACCTGAAAGGGCTGCATTACCCTCTCTTCAGACATCTGGGAGTAAGGAAGTGAAAAAAGGCATTTCCTTCATTATTCTCCGACTCAGACTCACTTCTGTATAGATCCTGATAAAAACCAACTGCTCTCCTTCGAATATCAACAGGTTCTACTACTAACAACCCACCTTTCTCAGAGTGCAAAGCTTTGAATTAAACGTCTTTGCCCATTCTTTTTCTCAAGGCTAAAAAATTTGGATGGTAACATTGTGAGTGTACTGCTGACAGAACTGTCTAATTTGAACCTTGCCAAAGTCCCACCACTGTTGTACTGACTGAAATTTGTGCTTTGTATTTCTGTATTCCTCCCAAAAAAAACTAAAAGAGCCCCTAAAAAACTTGTCACTCAACAGAGAAGTATTAA
>NW_024878146.1:0-1979 GCF_018340385.1 Cyprinus carpio
ATTATCTCTAAGCTCTTCATTTCATACTCTGGAAATTTTTTGGCCCCCTTTAAATGGTGTTCTGGCCGACACAAAAATGAGTGAACCTGGTGATAAACCCAGAATTAGCCCCCTAGGGCTGGGGGTTTAAATTATCTTCACTTCAGGGAGGAGAGGAAACAAGAGAAACTTTTCCTCCACAGTATAAGGGGTGGACCTTTATTTTGTAGAGCTCCCTTTTTTAAAAATATGTATTGTGAAAGCAATATGCAAATAAAACTGGAAAACCCGTTCGAAAATGCAACCAAAAAATCTAAACTTTGTTAAATAGCCCTGTAACTCGTAGGTCTTGTTTGCAGAAGCAGAGTGTTCCTTCATAAATTTAAATTGATATGTAATACTGTGTGCCAACTTGTTAATGAAGGTTTTCAGTGCGCATGTTTTTGTAAAATACTCAAAACTACAAAACATTTTGTGAACAGTCTCACTGATAACAAAAGTGTTTCGTTGAATTTTTTAAAAGGGTTTTTTCACTGTAAAGATATATTTGACTTTTTATAGTTTAGGAACTTTTTTTTGGGTCGTTTGATTTAAAAAAATATTTTTTATTACATACATTATATTAGTATAACAAGTGCCATCTGTAATCATTAAATTAAGACTAAATAACATCTCAAGTACCCAGTGTTTAACTCTCTACCAGGATTTAATGTCCTGGTTTTCTCCCTCCTGTTTTGTTATGATTAATGTGACCAACATTTGTGTCAAACACTCAGCAAACATTAGTATCACAAAAAGCTTAAACCGAACAATGTAAACCAGAGCCAGTCTCACAGAGTAACTGACACCTGAAGACGAAAAACATAAAGAAAACAACACTGGATCTTTGCTGTTCTGATCATCATGAGAATAAGTTGTGTGAAGAGTTTGTTTCCAGTCTTGTCTGTCGCTGTAGTGTTTTTCTATATGAGCTCTGTCAAGTGGGAAATCCAAACTCAAGAGAAGCAGTTCCACCAAGTCCAGCAGAACTTCTCTTTACACAGCGCACTTCTTCTTAACAAGCTGGACAAACTGGAGGCTCATTTAATAGCCGTGGGTGAGTTATTGATGTTAAATCTTTTAAGTAATCAAATTGATTAAAAAAAAACAGTTCATCATGAAACAGTTCATCATTCGCTCACCCTGACTTTTTTCTGAAACATAAAAGAGAGATATTTTGAAAAAAAAAATTGACAATTTCTAACTAAAACTGTTAAGGTTACCATCAGTCTTAAAAAATAAAAAGGTTCTTTATTGAGTATTGGCTGCAAGAACAACCTTTAACGTAAGATCTTTTTTAACTTTTCTTCAAAATTTCAAAATTCTTTGCTAAGAAGAAAAATTCTGTAAATGAAAACCTTTTAAGTGAACTTCTAATAACTTCCTTAAAGATTTTTAATCCCTAAAATATATGGGTCTTCTGTAGCATTGCTGTCAAATCCTTTTTTCTAACTAGTTATTTTTTAGGTGAATGGTCAGAGACATTCTCTTTTGTGTTCCACAAAGGAAGAAAATAACTTGTTCTATCTGTGATAATAATAACATGAAAGCAGATGTCTTCAGTCAGTAATACAAATGTTGAATGTTTTATCATAGCCCTTATTAATTTATAAAAATTAATAATGAATAATAATTTATCAAAAGCAGTAGAACTATGAAGATAAAGCAAGTAGTTTTAATCTGGTCATGTGATTTCAACCTGTTTGCGAACTCAATGCTTTGAAATGTTACTAATGTTACTAGGCTAGTGATATGACTTGACAAATACAATCAGAAATGTAAAAAAGAAAAAGAAAAAAATACTGAGTGCACCTTAATTTAACATGTACTGACAATATTTTGCCCCTTAACAGAGTGTCTATTTACACAAAAAAGCCCTCCCTTTGGGAGGGCTCTTTACACTAACTCCTTATTCAGATTCATCTGGTCAAAAATACCAAGACGTGAAATTTTTGTTAATG
>NW_024878147.1:0-1465 GCF_018340385.1 Cyprinus carpio
ATTTCAACAAACCATCATTCTCTAACAGAAAGAAGGTTTTCAGCACTCAATGGACTTTCTTTCTTTTCATTTGCTTAGTTGCACTAACAGAGTGTTACTGTTCTGAGAAGCGCTAAACTAAAAGCGTCTTATGTAGTAGCTCTAACATATCAATTTCAGGATCATAAAACTAGTAACTCACTGAAATGTGTTTTCTGCATTGCAAAAAAACATTTCATTTTAGATGTTAGAAACATCTTTAATGTGGGAATGATTTAGTCTTAACTTTGTACAAAACCATCAGTCTCCAACAGAGAAAAAAGAATTTTTCAGCACTTGTGGTCTCCTTCTGTTCATTTTGCTTAGTTGTACTAACAGTTCCTGTTACTGTTCTAACAGCAGCCGCTAAACTGAGCCGCCTTGGCGATGAGATAGTTCAAAACATAAGTTCATGATCATAAACTAGTAACTCACTGAAATCCTGATTTTCTGCATTGCAAAAACATTTCATTTAAGATGTTTAGTAAAAAAACAGATTTCCTATAATGTGGGCAAGCTTTAGTCTTAACTTTGTACAAACCACTCATCATACTCCAACAGAGAAAAGAAGGGTTTTCAGCACTTGTGTGCTTTCTGTCTTCTGGTTCATTTGCTGGCTAGTGCACTAAGAGGAGCTTCTGTTCCCACAGAAGCGCTAAGCCAGGCGCTTGTGCTTAGATGCTCAAATCATAAGCTCCATGATCATAAAACTAGTAATTCACTGGAAATCTGTTTCTCTTCTTTGCTGCAAAAACATTTTCATTTTATGATGTTAGAAACACCTTTTAATGTGGGCAAGCTTAGTCTTAACTTTGCACACAAACCATCATACTCTCTAACAGAGAAAGAGAAGGCTTTTAGCACTTTGTGCGCTTTCTCTGTTCATTTGCTTAGCTGCACTAAGAGAGTGTTTCTGTTCACAGAAGCGCTTAAACTGAGCGCTTTATGCTTTGTAAGCTCCAAACATATGTTCATGATCATAAAATCTAGTAACTTCACTGAAATCTGTTTTCTGCATTGCAAAAAACATTTCAGTTTAAGATGTTAGAAACATCTTTAATGTGGGCAAGCTTCTTTAGTTTTAACTTTGTACAAGCCATCATGCTCTCTTCTGGCAAGAGAGAAAGAGAGGAAACTTTCATCTCTGTGTGGGCTTTGTTTTCTGTTTCACATTTGCTTAGCTGATAAAAAAGGTTTTTCAGCATGTGGGGCTCTTGCATTCTGTTCATTTGCTTAATTGTGCACTAACAGACTGCTACTGTTCACAGAAGCGCAAAAACTAAGCTGTCATATGATGACATGTTCAAATATAGGTTCATGATCTTATAACTAGTAACTCACTGAAATCTGTGTTTCTTCATTGCAGAAACATTTCATTTAAGATGTTAGAAACATCTATAATGTGGGCAAGCTTGAGTCATAAAAGTGCATCAACCAACTTTCTATA
>NW_024878148.1:0-1854 GCF_018340385.1 Cyprinus carpio
TATATGTGACCAAACACCTTACATGTAACTTTTAATCAATTAAATAATTTTACTATATTTTCATTCAGTTCTATTTAGTTATTATTTTGAGGAGATTTTTGGCACTAAATGATATGTGCACCCCATGAATGACCACATAAAATATAACATTCTCTAATTTATTCATTATTTATATCATTATGTAGCATTTAGGGTTAAAATGGAGAAAACGTTTTTAAGTTCCAATGCAAAGAGAAAAATAATATTCATAAGTAATGCCATGGTTTAACCACTAGATGCCCATATGGCCATTTAATAAATATAGTCTACATGTATTTACCGCTAGTCTAGTTGCTCAAAAGAGTTTTGCCGGTCATAATTGCTTTTTTTTGGTTTTGCATAGACAAACATTAAACACTTAATTTTAGTTTAAATTTTTTAAAGATAAATTTAATGTTGTTAATTACTTCCACTTCCTCCTGTAGTTATTTCCATAATATCTACATTACTATACAATATAATACTACGTACAAGCATTGTCTGTGAATTGAACCAAATAAAAAATAAATGATGTAATAAAAAAATTAAAAATAATACTAAAAAAACAAGGCAACCAATTGCATTCAACAAAACTCTGTATTGTATCTTACGAAAACTCATTCAACTCCTCTACTGTCAGGGTGATCTGAGATGACCCAGAGACTAAAGAAGCTTTCAGACAATTTATCCAGTCCTAGCACACAAACAGACCTCGCTAGGCTGGAGGAGAAAAAACACGCCGCAGCTGGAGAACTAATGATCATATATTGCTTCCTCGAGTCAGAGACTTCTACTCAAAGTAAAGGTCCAACTGAATGAGGCATTAACCGCCTGAGACGGCCCAGGCTGGCAGATGATGGCAATCACGCCAGTAGACGGCGGGATCCGCACGCAGGTGGATCAGGACAGCAGACATACGGCCTGTTCACCTGGGACTGGGGACTGCAGACCTTCAAAATCGCTAACACAGCCATAACACACACACACACACACACACACACACACACATACACACAAACGCATAAAGCGAGAGGGCGAGAAGTTCTCCACACTCACATGAAACAATTCCCTGACACCGACAAGAACAAAAAAACAGGAGAAGTAGGGTAGCGCAATCCGCGCACAAGATATTGAGAACAGGTGCTTAAGAAAGTGTAACAGGGAACAGCTGAACCCAATGAAAGATGCAGAACAAGAGGTGCGGAGAAGACAAATGGCAAAACTAGTAGGGAGAGCACCAAACCTGCCTCATGACAGTACCCTCTCTCCTGAGGAGCGCTTCTCTGGCGGTCCTGGAGGGAAGAGGGGACTGGTGAGAGTTTTATGTACCATCAATGAGTGAGCGGTCCAGGATGTCCCGAAGCTGGAACAATCAAACTTCTATCTCAGGACCGCATTCCTCCCAAATTGGATGAGATACAGCCTCGACCTCAAGCAAGGCATGTCCAGCAACAATCTCCTGACCCTGTATATAGGAGAACTTCCCCAACAAGAGCGGACAGTGGGCAGGGGGGGGGAGGCGAACAACCAGCTTAATACATGAGACATGGAAAACCTGGTGGACGCCCCAAATTGGGAGGCAAATTTTAGCTTAACGGTAGCAGGACTAAGGACTTTGATTATGGAGAAAGGCCCAATGAAACGTGGGGGCCAGATGCGACTCGGGCAGTAGTGGTAGATCCTTGGTGGATAACCATACCTTTTGTCCACAGATATATCTAGGTGCTTTAATGCGATGACAATTGGCAGTAACACGGTAGTTTTCTACTTGACATAGGGCGACCTAACAGCTCTCAAGTAAGTTGGCAACGACGGAGCAACAATCGAGGGAACTGA
>NW_024878149.1:0-1843 GCF_018340385.1 Cyprinus carpio
GATGCACGTGGTTTTCAGAAGTATGATGGGTGAGAAACATGCTTTCTTTCGTATCAGCAGCACAGTTCTTCTCGACTGACCTCTGGTGGTGGATTTGTATTTGTGAATTGTCTAAATACAAAATTCACTAAATGCAAACGTGTTTTCAGCAACACGTTTCCATAACTATATATATATATAGTTATGGTTACATGTGTATGATTAGCTAGCCCTATACCTAATACTGTTCTGCAGTCCATTACTGTCACCCATCATTTGAAAGTAGGCTACACAAAATATGTGAAATGGCTTTGCCCAAGTTATGTTAGATAATAAACTACTAAATAATTTGTATTGATATTACAGTACATTTCCAGACACATACGCTTTACTCTGACTTAAAAAAAAAAAAAAATCATTTATAGTGAATGTAAACTCACAAGTAGATCACAGCTTTTTTTTCTTAATGCCACTTAACTGTGAAAGAAAAAGGCTTTTTCTGTTGTTATGTTTGCATATTTTTAATAATTCAGCTAAACTAGACTAAAATGTTACTAGAAAGAAAAAGAATTGGTTTTCCTGTTTCTGGGTGGTCAATCATCACTAGCTTAATTTTTAGTGTTTACACATGTGAGTATAGGGACCAGATTTCAGCACCCTACGCTTTTGGTGAAAAACAAAATTATTCACTTTGATATGATCATAAAAAGACAAAGCCATATGTTGTTTTTTCCTGAAGTGCTTTTTTTAGTGAATCTGAAAGAAAAGTACTGTCCACATACTCAACTTTATAGTGACAAAAGGGGAAAATCAAGAAATAAATATATATTTTTTTAAAAAGCTACTTTTTGCTTAATGTCTATTCAATGCTTTTACTCATCGAAGGCTTTAATCATGTTTTAAATGATCTTTTTTACTTGGGGAAATATTCGCTTTTATTTGTAATTAATTTAGATTTCGAATTAGATTATTAGCATCTAATGGCTTCAGCATGGTATTACAGATGATATTGAATATGAGCAGGCCTCCTCAAATTAATAATTGTACATGTATTTATGTATTTTTGCATCTTGGATTGTGCCTATGTATAAGAGTAGAGGAAGACAAGTTGAACTAGAATCCTAGTAATATCTCTGGAACATATCTAGGTCTAAGGATTAAAATACAACCTTTGTAAATAGGATTTTTAAGGATGCTTAAAGACTTCAGACTTGACTCAGACTTCAGATGAAAGACTTGTAGATGTGTCTGATAGATACCAATATTTGTGATTTTCTTGAGAAAGAACTGGACTGTTGCTCAGTGGTCCAAAGTCCTCTTTTCAGATGAGAGCAAGTTTTGTATTTCATTTGGAAACCAAAGTCCTAGAGTCTGGAGGAAGGACTCACTGACCCCCAGTAAGGCAAGGGGACATCAATGGGGTATTGTCATCTGGAAGATCCAAAGTGAGAAACAAAGAGACCAAAGGAATTCTGGAGCAATCCTTCTGCTGACCAGCCAGATGAGCTTCCAGAGGAGGCCACTGTCAAAAAAAAAAACCTGGGCTTCACACCATACCACCACCTCATCAGTGCCACAAACTGATCACCTGGCCTTCCATACCATAACGAGTCCGATTGAGGCCAGTAATTGAGGCAGTACTAAAGCAAAAGGAGCCCCTACCAAGTATTGAGAGTACATGTACAGTAAATGAACATACTTTCCAGAAGGCCAACAATTCACAATTTTTTATTTTTATTTTTATTGGTCTTATAAAATATTCTAATTTGTTGAGAATGTGAGCCAAACTCATCACAATTAAAAGAACCAAAGACTTTCTAGTACTTACTGGTCTGTGTGCAATGAATTTATGTAATACACAAGT
>NW_024878150.1:0-1922 GCF_018340385.1 Cyprinus carpio
CCATAGGTGGCGCTATAACAGTAGAAAAGGTCTCAAATACACAAGATTTATATGGTTAATGGCCTCAAATTGGTTGAAAATGCTCATATATGCACACAAACACTAGATCTTCATATCATGTGATAGATCTCCTCATTCTGAACAACTTTGCCTCTGGGACCAATGTTGTCAATAATACTGTTAATTAAATATTATATGAAATAAATTAAATAAGCTACTTTAACGAACTACTCAAAGGGTTTTAGTTGAAAATCAGTAAAACCACTGCAATACAATTCTATAGACTGTCTAGGTCAATAATTATCAAAAAAAGCTGAACACTTGCATTCGGACAACTATAATCCGGTCATTTTATAATATTTTCTATACATAGTGTACCCAAAGGCCTAGTAATACAAACAGGAAGCCCACACATTCTCAAAACTGTGTAAAATAATGGATAATTTCATTCTTAACAAGCATGCAACATTTAAGAGAGATAGGGCAGAAAATAACACTCTAATAGCAAAAGACTAAAAACACAGTGGTATGAGAAATTGCAATTTATAACCACTAGATGGAGTAAGCGAAGACTACTAATGGCCTATTCAGCTAACTTAATCAGTACTGTTCAAAGGTTTGATGGATTCATGCTTAAACATTGTAATATCACTGTTATAATATTTTAAATCTCATTGAGTCAAAGTTGTCATTTTGTTCATAGCTGGAAATATCAGTTTTTACAATTTTGGCGTGATTATGATTAGAGTGAAACCTGAATGACATCTAAACTCTTAAAAGAAAAGACTTGCAATAAGTTTTGTATCACCTATCACTTATTTCAAATATCAAAATGTGTGTGCATGTATATCTGTGTATGTGTGTGTATTTGTGTGTATGCTATTCATGTGAATATGCTTATAGACAGGGCCGGATTAACCGATACGGCACCGGGCAATTAAGTTCAGGGCCCAAGACCTCTAAAGGGGCCCAGGCAGCAAGGCACGAGCAAAATAATTGTATCTGGTGCAATCTCCGCTTTATATTAAACAAACTGTCAACACGGGCTTCTTTGGCGCTTCGCATGAGAGACGCCATGCCTGCCTATGACTTTGAACGCGGAGTTGAGAGCCGGTTGAGATTTGCCCATGCTGACTGACCAAATGGAAGAGAGGGTCTTCAAGAAGACCCTCCCTCCTCATTGGTCAGTCCCATGAGGTGGGTCAAATGTTACCGAAATGGTTACGCCAGGCGCTAAGTTACAACAGAAAAAAAAATCTGACATGGAGAAGCTGGCACAAAAAAAAAAAAAAAAAAAATCTTATATGGAGAAGCTTAGTGGAGTTGCTGAAATTAAAAAAAGGAAAAAGGACATAAGAAAACGCAGAAAATTTAAAGTATATACCTAAAATAGGTACTTTTCTTCACTCCCCTGTTAATGCTGGGCTGGCAGTTCTGTTATCATCAGCTTCGGCTAACCACGAGGACAACTTCAGCTAGGCCAGGACTTTTTTCTGCACACCGCCAGCTTATATGCTACAGCCCGGAGAGCGGTAAGAGCCTGCCGCAACTTCAAGCAACAACCCAGAGGCAGCGAAGTCTGATCAGAGAGGGAAGCGGTGATGGCGGGGTCTCCAGTGTCTCCGCCGGGCGCCGCCGCCACCTGAAGCGGCTTATGTCGAAGTCTGGGAGCAGCCCCTGCATCTCAAGCGCCTCCTACTCCCTGGGGATCCTGCACTGTGGGGGGGGCCAGTACGGAGCGTCTGGAAGAAGCGATGCATCGAGGGCCTGCAGCTTTCCAGAACCGGGCCGCCATATCCTGCATCGTAAGGGAGTCCGACTTCAGCGCGTAACAGGACAGCTTCCTCACCAACGATTTGCTTCTCACTGCCGCTCCCAAACAATCAAATTGTTAAGGGAATGGCTTTACTCGCCATCAACTG